>NC_034176.2:13290545-13565531 GCF_002021735.2 Oncorhynchus kisutch | reverse complement strand
GGAGAGAATAGAGTAGATGTCACGGTCAATATTTTGATTGATGACCCTATGTGAACTCTATGGGAACCCTATGTAGTGATGACGTGTGCATGTCTTCTGGTCAGGCAAGCCTGGTTAGGTGGGGGCTATGGGGTGAGTAAGGGTCCCTTTGACAGGCCGTTAATGATGATGACCCAAGCCTGATAGACAAGCCTGGTTAGGTGGGGGCTATGGGGTGAGTAAGGGTCCCTTTGACAGGCCGTTAATGATTGATGACCCAAGCCTGATTTATGACCCTATGTAATGATTTATGACCCTATGTCATGTAGAAGGGTGCATGCCCTGGGTTGAGTAAGTGACCATGTGTCAGGTCAACCTGTTACTGTTTCTCACGGTTTGGGTTGGTTAAGGCCCCTTATAAAGCCGCTGAACAATACCTGTTTAAGACTGTACATGATAACCCCCCTGAATATTAAACAAAAATGACACCTATGCCAATTTTAGGGATGTTATGCTCGGCTTGTCATGAACCCAGTGACCAAAGCCTTGAAGAAGTTCTGTGTGAAGCTCCAGAATGTTTTAAAGGATTTTTGGGGACGAGTGAGGGCCACATGTCTTACATATTCCACCCGGAGGATTCTACGGTAAAGATATTCACAGACCGTGGACCCAAACCCCTTTATCCTGCAAACCTGGGAGTTTTCCCCCGGCTCTGGGGATGAGAGAATGGCTAAACATCAGGCTGGCTCTTTGTAAAATTGAACAGGTCCTAAGTGTTACAAATGTGCCAGGATATGCGTTGGAAGAACAGGTCTGCGGCCCGCAGTGATCTCAAGGCTCTAAGAATTGCTTCAATGGACTATAGCCCTGACAACAAAAGTGACAATTTTAGCCTGTGACCTTTATGATAAGGCTAATGCTACAAAGTCTGTCAATTCTCCGGTAGCTTCCAGAGCCCGCAAACATGTAAACTTTTTTATTCCTGTGTTTAGTTTAAATGGGTGGATTATCCAATTTTCATAACACTTATGAATAAGCTGGACATTCTCTTCCAAAATGGGGAACAGTTAAAGCGCTGGGCGAGGCTTTCCTTGAGACAGAGTCAAGACCAAAAGGCCCGACGGCGGATCTACCCCTGGAGTGAAAACTTACCATGTGTTGATGGACATAGCAAGAGAGCCTTGCCTTTTGAGGGTGAACTCGACACGGACAATTGCGGTTGGTTGCATAAGCTCCCAGGATCTGTAAGAAAGGCATCGTAAAATACCTTAAGAATGTAACGATATAAAATGTATGTACTAAATATTTTGAATGAAATAAATGGTTTTAAAATCAGAATCTCACCACGTTATGAACTCTCGCGTTTGTTCACTCTTAGCGCAGTCTGTCCCTGAGAAAAATCTTGCGGAAAAAGCCATGTGCGCGCGCATGTGCGTGAGGGAGTTTTCTGTAGTGGCTGTGTGTGTGTGTGTGTGTGTGTGTGTGTGTGTGTGTGTGTGTGTTTCAAAAACAGAAAAAGGGGGGCGGGTTGTTTGTTAAAAAAATACCCCTGCATGCCTGGTGGGTCGTTTGAAACCAAGGTTTACACTAGCCTGCAAAACAGATGCCTACCCCCCAACAATAATATTGTGTCTTACGACTCCTAATCTTAAAGGCCTTTCATAAAACTATTTTTTTAGGGGGGCTAAAAAGTCATTCATCCCAGCGATGTCGAGAACAACACACCCCATGCATCTAGGTGCTAGCACCCCGGAGATTTTAGAAGCTCCAAAGGATCCTAATGTTTAGACACACCCAATACCATGTGTTTGAAATGTGTCAAATATACCATGGGCGGGGGGTATAGCCCGAAAAAAAACGACAAACCCCAAATGCTATGTAAAAAATCATTCAGGGGTTTTTCTCTAGGTCGTAGGGTACAAAAGCGCTAGAAACCATGGGCAATGTTAGCAGCGTTTTAGTTCCGATGCAAACAGCACCTCCAGAAACTCCAAGAATCGTTATCGGACTGAAGCGTTAAAAAAGATAATCGGGGAAAAAAGTCTAATGGATCTATCACAAGGTGAGTTCTTGAAATAAATCTTTATTAGATTTGGTTGTTGTTGGGGAATTGTTTGAAAAGCGTGGGATGTTATAGAAATATTAAACAATCATTAGGATCAGTATGCTTACCGTATAACAAGGCAATATTAGCTAAAGTGATTATAGCTTTAATATTGTCGAATGTTTTATAGATTCTGAAGCATTCACGCAGATACTCCGAGGTATAACTGAGCTCGAATCATCCCATGGGTCTCCGAAACAAACGCCTGCCCTGAATTGTCAACGTAAGTAAGCTCCAAGAATTCCATACATAAAAATATTTATACCTTAAAAACAAAAAGTGTGGGCATCTTATATTAAAAGTTATTTTATATGTTTACAGAGGACCTAAAGCCTAGAAGGTTAAACGATGCCCTATGGAGCCTGAACGGTTTCTGCGAAGCATATGACTACGAGACAATTCTGCCCTACTCCCAGGATGTATTTACCCAAAAGCAGCGAACAGAGACTTTAACGGCAGGTCAACTCCCCTTGGCCAGGACAACGTTGTCCCCCATATTTCTAAACACCAAAGGATAATTAGTGCTCAGATCCACAGTTCCGCTTCACCCGAACAATTCTACTTGGCCGATATTCACGAGACGTCGTTCCAAGGACTAGGTATGAATCAATTATATATTATTATTTATATATATTATTATTTAATATTTATATATTTTTTTTTTATGCCGGAATATGTTAAAACAAGGCCTAATGCTGTTTTTTTGTTTGTTTTTTTCAGGCTCCCCATCTACCGGACCTGCAGATGTTGTAATACAGGTTGAACAAACACAACAGTCCCTGGTTTCAGAGCTTCTTCAGAACAGCCCTCGTCAAAAAAGCCGAGGTATTTAATTAATGTATTGTTAATATATAGGCTTATATCTGAAATGTATTTGGCATTTTAACATATTTTAGGGTTAATAACCTATTTGTGTATGTATTATTTTTATTTCAGACTCCTCACCGGCTTATGAACACAACGCACAAACATCGGAGGATGCCCAGACAAGCATCCCCGAGGAGGCTCCAAAGACACCAGCGAAACCTGATGATGTCAAAGATTTAAATGACATTTCTGAGGTAGACGATTTGATGTTCTGTGAAGCTGCCAACCTTCTTGAATCGGCCAATTCTGTGGGGGAAACAGCAGATTCTGAAATAGACCAAGAACGTTTTTTCAAAGCGTTTACCCTGGGTTTAAAATCACGAAAGGCTCTACTCCAGAGGCGCATGTGTATTCTACTCGAGCATCAATACAATCAGGATGTGTCATTCTGGCGTAGCGAGCTACCCCGTATGTTAAAAAACATTAGGGCTAAAACAAGCAAATACCGCCGTTAAAAAACACACATGTAAACAACACACACACACACACACACACATCCTTAATTAGACAGATGGCGCCCCCTATAGACCAAAGTGAGACAATTGAAACACTCTTAGCCAGGATCCCTACAGAGCTCCAAGATATAGTTAACCATATGAATGATTCGGGGGTAATTGACATAATGACAATAGATGAAAATCTATTATCCCAGATTCCCTCCGAACTCATAGACATTATTACACGTATGAATGAGTCAGGGCCTTCCGAGGAAAACATGTTAACACAGATTCCCGAAACCATCATATCTCTAATTACCCAGCTTAACGCGAGCCCTAGGTTTAATTCGGCCCCACAGACACCTCTAAGACAGCCTTTAACAACATTGTCCGAAGAGTCTGAAAGTCAATATGATGTTTTTGAACAGTTGGACAAATGTCTAGCAAATCTGGAGGGGGGCGGTCTTGAGATCAGTGTACAGAACGAGAGCGCTAGGTTTAATTCGGCACCCCAGACACCTATAAATCAGCCTTTAACACCAATGTCCGAAGAGTCTGAAACCCAATACGATGTTTTTGAACAGTTGGACAATTGCCTAGTAAATCTGGAGGGGGGAGGTCTTGATCGAAGTGTACATGTTTTGCGTCGAAATAAATTCAACAATATTGAGGTTCGCCAGTTTTTCAATTTCGCATGGGGGGGTCAGATTCGGGAATATGCTGTGTTTTACGTAATGCTTATGGACACTTTGAATGAACTGTTAGCGAGGATCAGAGATTATAGCGAACCTAGGGATCTCTTACAGTTGGAAATTTGTGGAGACAGTCTACAGAGCAAGGTATCGCTTATTTTACAGAATGGTGAAGCAGAGCTTGAACAATTTGTTAAACTGCTAGAACGCCTTGTACAGTCAAATTTAAACGTGCTAGCAGATAGGACCCTCGAACTTGTAGTACAATTAGTACGCCAACCACAAGGGGGCGGGGGTCAGAGACGAAAGCTCGAGAGTTTAATGCAGTCCGAAATCATAAGCAATAAAAGGGCCTATCTCATAAACGTTCACAATCCAGGTAATAAGCTATGTTTTGCCATAGGTTTGGCCCACTTACTCAGCCCCGGATGTACGGATCAAGCCGCGTTACATAAAGCTCTCGAGCTACAAACTGCGGTGGGTCTCGGTATACAGGATGCTGTGGCTTTCTCAGACATAGTCAAATTTGAAAACTTTCTGAACATCAAGATTGTGGTTTTGTACCACAGTAGGGCTAATGACGCTCTCCTCAAGTTCCAAAATATACCCGAACCACATCCTAAGACTATGTACTTTTATGTGCAAAATGAGCATTACTATGCCGTAACTAACATCACAGCCTTTTTAGGCGCGCCATATGTCTGTCCAGCCTGTCATACCGGCTACACACGCATGGGGGGGCACTCGTGCCGTTACAACTGTTCAGTATGTCTGGATAAACATTGCCCTATGCAGCCGCTAAACTTGACCCCCTGTGCGGATTGTCACCGCACATGTCGTTCGGCCTACTGTTACGAAAAACACAAAACTGAAACATGGCATCCCAAGGCATGTAAATCTGTAAGCAGTTGTGACATTAACAAGAAATGTCCAAAATGTCATTGCAATTACAACCTTAAAATAGATAGCCCTAAACCTCATGTTTGTGGAATTATACACTGCCCAATCTGTAAAGGTCCTTTGAAAAGCAGAGACGCGGAAGCAGTTCAAGAAGTAACACATGAGTGTTACATTCAGCCCTTGGCTGAAGATGAACATACAGAGAAATATGTGTTTTATGATTTTGAGACAACTCAGCAATCAGGGGTTCATTTGCCTATTTTTGTGTCAACCATGACTTTCAAGGGTGAAAAATGGTCGGCCGAGGGACCCGATTGTGCCCAACTCTTTCTAAAACATTTTAGAAAAGCCCAGTACAGAAACTTCACGTTTATAGCTCACAATGCTAGGGCCTATGACTCCTATCTGCTTCTGAACCCTTTGATACAGCAAGGCGTGGCACCCAGTGTCATAGCTCAAGGGAGTAAAATATTATGCTTTGTTGACCCCGCCTTCAAACAGAGATACATTGACAGCTTAAGCTTCTTACCCATGAGATTGGCTCAAATGCCAGAGGCCTTGGGTTTTGAAAACTCTGTCAAAGGCTATTTCCCTCATTTCTTCACATCTGAGGAGAATCTACATTATATAGGATCTTATCCAGCCCCCGAAATGTACGGGTGTGATCAAATGTCTCCCAAAGAGCGTGAGAGATTCATGACATGGTACGAGACCGTAAGACATGGCACTTTTGATTTCCATAAAGAGATGGAATCATACTGTGACAATGACGTTGTTATACTTCGTGAAGGATGCCTCAGATTCAGAGAAGAGGTAATCAAAGATGCGGGCATTGACCCCTGGAGCTGTACAACTATTGCATCAGCGTGCATGAAAACCTATCGTACACACTATCTAACTCCTGAATCTATAGCTATCCCATCGCCAGACAACTACCGACGCCAATTCAAGGCCTACTCTAGTGGTTCCATTCAATGGTTGGAGTACTTGGCCCAGGATAAAGATATTTTTATCCAACATGCTTTGAATCGGGGGGAGAAGGCTTTTGGGCCTTACCATGTAGATGGATACACACAGATTGACGGGGTTGAGACAGTGTATGAGTACAACGGTTGTTTCTTCCACGGTTGTAAATTATGCTTTGTCCCCCACACCTTGTGTGTCCTAACCCAAAAGACTTTTGGGGAAATGTACCAAGAGTTTCAAGACAAACTGAATTCTTTAAAGGCTACTTACGGGTTAAAAGTTATGGTTTTGTGGGAGCACGAATGGACAGCCCTCAAAAAGGCAGATCCTAGTGTTAAGGCCTTCCTTACCCATTATGACCCTCCAGAGCCCCTGGAACCGCGACAGGCCTTGTTTGGAGGCCGGACCAATGCTTTGACATTGCGTTATGTAGCTCAACCCGACGAGACAATAGGCTATGTAGATTTTACATCCCTATATCCTCATGTAATGAGTTCCTCATTCTATCCTATAGGGCATCCTGAAATTATTCACAGCGACTTTGACGAACCCCAAAATTATTTTGGTTTAATCAAAGCGACTGTCTACCCTCCTAGGGGGCTGTTTATACCTGTGTTGCCTTACAAGGGTCCTAAAGGAAAACTTTTCTTTCCCCTTTGTCGCACATGCTGTGAAAACCATAACCAGGAAAACCCCTGTGATCACACAGATCAAGAAAGAGCCCTGACCGGTGTATGGGTCACTGTAGAATTCTCTAAGGCTTTAGAGAAGGGGTATCGTGTGGCCAAAATCTTTGAAGTGTGGAACTTTTCCAGGAAATCAGACACACTTTTTAAAGAGTACATCAAAACCTTCTTGAGATGCAAGCAGATGGCTTCAGGCTATCCTGCATCGGTCACAGATCAAGAAAGTAAAGACCAGTACATTCAAGACTACCATGACAGAGAAGGCATACTTCTTGACCCTGACAGAATAGAGGTCAACAAAACCAAAAGAAATGTGTCGAAATTGTACTTGAACTCCCTTTGGGGGAAATTAGCGCAGAGATGCAATATGCTAACAACTTCGATCATTAAAGACCCCGAAGAATTTTTGGAATTTGTTTTTTCGGACCAATACGAAATTTCACATTTTTCCTTCTTGAGTCAAGACATTGCCTTGGTGCAATGGAGGCGCCACCAAAGTGGGTTCTACCCCCGGGTAATGTAAATGTGTTTCTTGCAGCATTTACCACAGCCTATGGCCGCCTTGAACTGTACACCCTCATGGAACAGCTTCAGAGGCGGGTTCTTTACCACGACACAGACTCTGTGGTCTATGTAAGCAAACCGGGGGATTGGACCCCCCCACTTAGCAACTATCTTGGGGGTTTAACGAGTGAACTCGAAGAGGGTGACCATATTACAGAATGGTCCTCATGTGGTCCAAAAAGCTATGCTTTTAGGACTAAAGCCAATCACGTGGTGTTGAAAGCCAAAGGCGTGACTCAAAACTATGAAAATGCACCGCGTGTAAACTTGGAATCAATCACGCGCTTGGTCGAGGGGTTCGTAAAGGACAAGAATAGTGACTTGGAGATTTTGAGCTCCTACAACAAAATAGTGAGGGATAAAAAGGGGTTCCATCTAAGAAACGCACCACTCACTAAAAGATTCAGGGTAGTCTATGACAAGAGACAGCTATTGCCTGACGGTACCACATTGCCCTTTGGCTACTGACTTATGCTACAAGCCCCAGTGTGTCTTAAAGCTTAAGATATTATGACTGCTGTCGAGGGTTTTGACCCCCGGCTACAATTGCCTTTTTCAGCATTAATTGCCGGCCCTTCAAACAGTGGCAAAACTTTTTTTGTAAAAAGTATTTTAGAGAATTCTGAACATGTGTTATCTCAAAAGCCTGACAATATTGTATGGTGTTATTCATGTTACCAACCTCTGTATGATGAATTATTGAAGACAATAAAAATCAAGTTTGTTGAAGGAATACCCGATTCTCTGTCTGATGATGAACTTCTCCCCCCACATGTAAATAATCTGCTGGTTTTGGACGATATGCTATTTGCTGGTAGCGAACACCCTGAAATTGCACGAGCTTTTACCCAATATACTCATCATAGAAACCTGTCCGTGCTTTACTTGGTCCAGAATGTGTTTCACCAAGGTAAAAATAGTCGGACCATTAGCTTGAATGCCAACTACATGGTATTGTTTAAAAATCCTAGAGACAAACTGCAAATTAGCACTCTAGCTCAGCAGATGTACCCTGGACGGAAATCATACTTTATGGAGAGCTATGAGGACGCTACCAAAGAGCCATTTTCTTATTTAATCGTGGATTTAAAAGCAAATACTCCAGAACACCTTAGGCTACGTACAGGGCTGTTTCCGGGGGAGAGGCCTGCTGCATACCTTCCTAAAAAGTAAACGCTATGTCTCTGCGTTTAAAAAGAAACCTCCCCCTCTTGAGAAGGCTAGTAGGTTCTACAGCTAAAGAACGGAAGGCCATCTTGGGTCGCTGTTCTTCAGATCTCATATTAGCCCTATGTGAGATTGCTTTGAATCTTCTCAAAGGACGCATTCCACTCACCCTGAACCAATTGAAAAAATTAAGGAGACAAAAGACAGCGATCAAACTCTTTGCCAATAAAAGGGCCAGTCTTCAAAAGAAAAGACATAGTATACAACAGTCTGGGGGTTTTCTTCTACCTTTACTCAGTATAGCCGTGCCCTTCATCACCAGCCTTATTGCGGCCAGACGTGGTGGTTGAACACGTGGTGTGATGGCCACTAAAATGTACTTGGTGCCTCAACAAGAGTTGGATAGACTTAAAAAACAAATGCAGGGTCCTGAAGATATCAGACAAACAGCGGAAAATGATTTGGATACGGCCATGAAGGATGTTTTGAACCGAAAAGGATTGAACCCCTATGATAAGATTCAAAAATACACAAACCTAATGCAAAGGTATTTGACTCGGGTAAAGCAAGGGGAGAGAGAGACTAACCATTTAACCCTTTCCCTACCGGACCCTTTAACAGATGTCGAACCTAACGATAGCCATGCCCCTGTAAGGCCTGTACCGTCGATCTTACCTAGTGGCGATAATATGTCGGGTGAAGCTCAAATGCCATTTGAAGATAAAGTTATGCATGACCTACTGACACATGTGCCTTTACGTAACAGGAAGAATGTTAAATACATTATGAACAAGATAAAAGACTCAAAGGGGATAGCTGCTTGGAACGACTCTGGAGAGTTTATCCTTCAGGGCTCTGTGGTTAGGGGGTCCCATATGCAGGACTTGCTTAAAAGTACCACGGCTGCCCACAAGGTTGCTGATGACCGAAGGCCTCCCGGCTGGCGTCAGTTTCTTAAGGCCCTGGCAATCCTCAACATCCCCCTCTCCGGTGTACCCAACCATAAGCTTCGTCAACAGATTCAAGCTTTAAAACAAAAGCCTTCAACGAGATACAGCACCCCTAAAGATGCCCCAACGACACCGGCCCCATATGAAAGCGATGATGCTAACTCATTTACTCCCATGAACGTCTCAGGACCTTTTCCTAAACCCGATCTCTCGGCGTGGTTAGACTTTTGAAAATGACTTTTGAATGACTATGATTAAATTCAATAAATTTTTTATTTGAAAAATAAGCAAGTTAACATTTGTGGCATTCTTGAAACATATGACGTGAGCATACGCCTTGATTACGCGTTCTTAAAGGACACACATTTGAACACTTTTGATATTTTCTAACAAAACAAGATACAAGGTTATCATTACTTCTTAAATCATCCTTATAAAGAGACATAACATCTTCAAAAGAAACTCCCCGGGCTCTTTGGCACAGGTAAAATACACAGTGGTGACCGCATGTAGTGGAAAGGTTATCTTGCACTTGTTTGATGTTGTAGTAGATCTTTGTACCGTTTAGGGTCAAAAAATCTTTAATAGATTTAGGGAAATGTGAAAAACCGGGGGGAAAGCCATAGGAATCAAAAAAAGTTGAGATTTTTCGTCCACCTTCCTGTTCTAATGTCATAGCTAGCCAATGTTCACCAGGCATGTGTTTAGGATGGGTATTGACAATAAACATTGCAGGCCTCTCAGACCATATCTCCATAGGTAATTCATCACAAGCCAACACTCCACAAAATTGTTTTCCAATCAAGCGGCTCATGAGCCCGTCCAACTCTTGGGTATTCATGTCTTTGTTCAAAGGTCCTTAATAATAATCCACTAAGACCTGTCTTCGGGCATTCACTTCCAAGATTGAATCAGAGCATGCGTAAACAATCATGCTAACTGTACAGGTTAAAGGTGTACGGAAACGCATTTCCAGCCTGAGGTTACCTTGGGACACCACAGACAGATTTCCTGAGGTGTCATCATCAGGTGATAAATTGAAAGCATACAATGTGTAACCCTCTGCAAAATCATTTCTGTCAATAGGTAAAGAGAGATCTTTTAGATGTCGCCCTGTAGCCAGGAATAGATTGTAAAATTCTCGCACAGATATGTTGTTATTAAATTGTGGTTGGAAAGCCTTCGCCGGAACCTGACGTCCGTCCTGACAGAGCGCTACATACTCTGCATTGAAGTGCTGAAAATTAAAGGGGTTTTTATCTAAACTGCCCGTATTAGAGGCGTGATCAACCAGACCTATAACCACATATCTAGGTAAAGGGCCTAGAAATAGGTTTTCTTGACTGCAGATTCTACTGCCCACAGGTATGCTAAAGGTTTTCATGGTAATTCTTTGGAGAGGGTAAAGGGCATTTCCTTTCATCAAAGCATGTGAGTGACCCAGGCGCACGGCCGGAGATACAGATACTTTTTTAATAAAAAGGGTTGCCCCCAACACTTTCAAACTAAAATCCCCGTCTTGGGGAGACATCAGGCAAAAATCATCCTTGGCCCTGGTTAATTTTAATCTTAAATCAACCGAATTTAAGAGTAACCGTTCTTGAAAGAAAATGTCAGAGTGTATAGGGCCTAGCAAATGAAACTCTCGAGATTCGGCGCAGTAGCGAGCTCGTGCCGCTAGTCCTTTGTTTGCACCGGTGGAAGGGTCTGTCGATTCCATAGAGGCTCCTGCAGTATCCTTGCTAAACAGCCCGGCGCTAAATTGGGTTTTGAGAGTGTCTTCGGAGTAGTTTAGTAAACACTCCATGATGGCTCTATAAGGGTATGTAGCGCTGCTTTGACTGATTAGGCGTTCACCCAAAGTCACATCAACTTGGGAGAAAATGGTGGCCAAGGGGTAATTAATGAGACTCACTTTGGCATCGTCTGCAATATTAGACCCATCTCTTTTGGTCACTTTTAGACGTAAATGCACCAAGGTGTTGTTGAGGTCCAGATAGTTGTCACCATGGCCTGGTATGAAAAATTCGATAGGCCCGTTATCGGTAATAGCAGAGAGAGGGGCTATCTCCACATAACTGGATCTATCTATTGAATGCTGCGTTAACGGTGCCGTGAAAAGATCAAGTTCTGTCTTTATAGCTTCAGAGGACATTCGATGTAAAAGAGCCATGTCACTTATTCTTTTAGAAAATACTTCCTAGTATTCTTTTAGCCTGTTTTGGTACAGACCTCCTCACTTTACCCCGTCTTTGACTTACTGAGGTTCTTTTAACAGTTAACCGCCGCTTTTTAGGTGCAGGTCTACGCCTTAAACCAGGAGGTCTCTTTTTTGGCCTTCGTGACAATATCATAAGCCCCGAGCCTTCTTGATGCTCCACCTCTGGTGACGCCCTTCGGGTCATAGCATTGGCTACAACCTCACTTACTATATTTTTAGCCGCTGATTTTAAATGTGGTTTGGCTATGCTGAAGCCTCTCTTCATAAACGGTAAAACCATCCTGAAGAGGTTACGGAATATACCTCCTATCCCCGAACCATACATTGTCGGCGCTCCATGATATCCTGGTAGTCCATTACCCACTTGATCCACATAGTATGAAACATAACGGTTAGGGTCGAGCTGATGGAGCTCCATAACCCTTTTATTTGTATTATGTTTATAAATATAATACAGCTATTATATATGTAGAGAGGTTTTGGTGGGTCTAAAGTGGAGTTTTACAATCGTTTTACCATAAGTAAATTCAATGTTTTCGTTCTGATCCGTTTTAAGCTCAACCAGAATGTTTTCAATATAGTTCTTGCTGACATGTACGTAGTGCGGCTTGTCATAATTGACAGTGACGATGTCCCCATCCTTGCCGTCTATATGAACTGTTCGCAGGAGGGGCACACAGCTGTCTCCGACCCTTTGATAGGTTATGATGTCGGTATAGACAAATATGTTGTAAAAGCCTGCATGTATATCCGCAGGGAATGGGAATAATTTATCGTTCACATACGTCCATTTATTGGGACCCATCCCCAACATGTAGGATAAATTACCGCTGGTCTTTATACCTCCGTTAGCAGGCCCTGAGATTTGTATCCTTTTATGGATTGGATTGTAGAATAGGAATATTTCCATCTTGTTCAGGGTTAGGTGTTCATTCAACTCTGAGACGATCCTGTCGACGGTTCTATAGAAACCTTTTTTAAGCTTAATAAGTTTCGCAGGTTCCGAGAACCTTTTGCAATAAAAATCACGGTCCTTAGCTTTGATATTATACCAACTATGGGGGTATGTAATCTCGCTGAGACCTACTTCCCAAGCCTCTGATAACTCTATAGGCTTTGGAAAATTGGTTGTATACTTCGAACTCTGATTATTACGATATATCTGTGCCGACGCATTACTGGGGAGAGTCAGGTAGAAGCCGCTGTGTTCCATGATGCCCAACTGTGTACACGCGAATGATGCGCTAGTTATCATGACTAGGGGTTTAAATTAACCCCCGTTGCCTCCACCACATCCTGCTCCAATACCCAACTGTTGAACTTTTGAGGCCAGTTTTTCCAGCGGACCAGCAACCATTTTTTACCCTTTTCTCTCTTCTGATCTAGAATCTCCTCCACGTGAAAGACTTTGTCTTTACCCAACTGGACCTTCTGTAATTCCTTCTCATAAAAAGATCCCTCTATAAGATCCCCGTCATAATCTTTTAATTTGTAGACCGGCGGAATGCGTGGCAGACATTCGGTAACGGTAAACAACTCCGAGCTAAAGCCTTGTTCGTATTTTTTGTCGAAAACACCCCTCAACTTTGATATACGCACCAAGTCACCCACTAGGAATTTAAAAGTCATTTTTTTCTTACGGCGAAGTGGGAACAAACCATACATATTTTTAAAGACTTGAAAAGAGTTTTCCGAAGAGACCTCCGAGGGCTTCATACGTATAGTCTTATGGTAGCTGTGGTTGTAACCGTTTACTAAATCCTGAACTATGTCTGTATATCGGTTGGTGTTGTGAGCTGTAAAATAGCGCCACATCCGCTCTTTCAAAGTCCTATTAAAGCGTTCCACAACCGAAGCTTTCAAATCAGAGCCTGTAGCAAAATGTACTATATTATACTTATTCATTAGCTTCTGAAATGTTTTATTAAAAAATTCTTTTCCGCCATCCGTCTGCACTTTCTTGGGGGCGCCTCCTGCCTTCAAGATCGATTCAAAGGCCCTGGTCACCTCTGCCCCGCTCTTATTTTTTAACACCCTTACATAGGCTAATTTAGAGAAAATATCTATAACCGTTAGCATGTAGCGATTTCCATCATTTTTATCGGCAAGGGACTGCATGTCACATAGATCCGCCTGAAATTGGGATAATGGATGCGTAGAAAAAACTCTATTTCTTGGAAAATGTTTTCTTACAGGTTTATGTAGAGTGTAGGCATCTTGCTCTGATAACCATTCATTCACTTTAGCATCGCTTAACAGACTCCCTGTTTCTTCGACTATAGCTCTCTGTAAACGCTCTTTACCACCATAAGACCCGGGGTTAGAGGGATTATAATATATGTTTTTCAACAGCTGCTCAGCCATCCTTCTTGCCTCTCTGAGGTACAATAACTGTAATGAGCCACTTTCATATAACGACAACATTTCAGTTTGTGAATTTTTATTTTAAGAATGCAACAATTATTACGTATACAGACAATTCAGGATTTGTTGCAAGATACAAGTCCCCGTTTTCTCAACAATCACAGCATGCAACACCCTGTATATATTGTTTAGATTTACAGGTTTGTTTCGCTGAATTTTTAAAACACACACGTCTGATATATAAGTATATAAACAACAAATATGATACACATTCACATTAAAGGGTGGTTCAAACAAATAATGTAAAATCTTAGCCAAAGTTATTTCTAGTTCTTCAGAATCCTCAACAAGCCTTGATACCATATGTGACCATTGTAAACTCTCGCCCGTATGTCGGACATGTTTCATGATTTGCTCCATTTTTAACACACGCTCTACAATAACCCCTGTATTGTGGGTTGTGTAGAACTTTACATTGTTCACTTTATTTTCAATAATCTGATGCATAACATTTGTAAGGTCTCTCAAAAGAAAAAATGTATTTATTCGCTCAAACATCGTAGACACATAGTTACCCATAGCTCTAAATAAACAAAATGTCACTCGGTCTCTTGGGATTTATTGAGCCAGAAAAGCATCACATCAGCCATCACAGCTTCCCTGTATTTGTTGTCGTCCACCAGGGTGTGTCGGATTTCTTTGAGTTTCTCATGGATGAAGAGGGCCTCCTTCAGTTCATGTAGGAAGGCTTCGGTTACCCCGTAAACTCTAGGGATAGACGGCGCAATACCCATAGACTCCAGGGCGATGACCAGCGCTGGTATAAAACGGCAGGACCACAGTCTTTTCACCAGCTCCTCAAAATGATTGAAAAAGTAGTATCTAGGAGGGTCGTAGAGGCAAGGATGACGACGCTGGCTGGGATGATTGATCTCACAGCCGATGCATTTTTCTCGTATATATTCGCCAATCACCACGTTTAAAAGTGTAGCTACAGAGGCCTTGATTGTATCCACAAAAACAGTACTGGCCACCCCATCAAACACATCCTCAGGCTGGGTAAATGTCGGGGGTGTCACGGGTCTTGCCAGGGGTGCGTAGAGTGTAGGGCTTCGTGGCATAGAGTCTTTAGTGTCGGGCCCCCATGACGTAGTGGCTTCCTCGTAGATGGTCTGGAGATCCATGGTGTATGCTGAAATGAAGAACTGTCTGCTTTTTTTCTTTTTATTGTAGAACAAGGCCCTTGGGTATCTGGGGGGGGGCGGGGTTAAAGCATCCGCTTACTTAGTTTTCTTCTGACGCTGTATCTTCTTGAGGCTCTTTTGCATCGTAATCTTTACGATTCGTATATATTATGCACTTCTTTAAATGAACAAGGCTCTGACGCTGTTGGCTCTGTACAAAGAGAGCATCCAACGGTTGCAACATTTTCAATTCCAGTACATCCCAACTGTTAAAAGGAATAAGCAGACGCAGTCGGGTATCCCCAGTCAGGCCACCACCCCTAAGTTTGTGGTTTCGGATTGCCTCGGTGCCGATATAGAACTCCACGCTGCCGCACGGTCGGCCATTCTTTCTTTGTATTTTCACCCTGTGAAATATTTGTCCTGAGGAGTCCGGGGTACCTTCCCAACGGGTCTCGTGGCCCGTGAACACACTATACCCCTTGGTGATAAGGCTCAGTTCAGGACACACAACCTTGCGAAAAACCGACCAGTCTTCAACACCATATTCCAAGCCTACAGTCTGGTCTGTATATTCTTCTCCTTCATCTACCGTATAGAGGGTCACTCTACAGGCCAGGTAATCAAACCGATACCCCCACTGCTGGCCATTAGACATCAGCACTTGATCTGTCAGAGCATGTGCTGGCGGTATTTGGGTTCTATACACATTTAAAAAACGTTTTTTTGGCGCATCATATATTGCTGGTTGATACTTTGCCCTTTCTCTATGGGCAACCCGAAGGCCTGTTTCAGTTGTTACAGTCATCACTGCTTTGGTACCGATCCCAAATTCCATGGTTATTCTTAAGATCTTGTGCACTCTTAAACAGTTATTGTTCAGCGGCTTTATAAGGGGCCTTAACCAACCCAAACCGTGAGAAACAGTAACAGGTTGACCTGACACATGGTCACTTACTCAACCCAGGGCATGCACCCTTCTACATGACATAGGGTCATAAATCATTACATAGGGTCATAAATCAGGCTTGGGTCATCAATCATTAACGGCCTGTCAAAGGGACCCTTACTCACCCCATAGCCCCCACCTAACCAGGCTTGTCTATCAGGCTTGGGTCATCAATCATTAACGGCCTGTCAAAGGGACCCTTACTCACCCCATAGCCCCCACCTAACCAGGCTTGCCTGACCAGAAGACATGCACACGTCATCACTACATAGGGTTCACATAGAGTTCACATAGGGTCATCAATCAAAATTTTGACCCGTGACATCTACTCTATTCTCTCTGATGAATAGATGGATGAATGGATGGATGAATAGATGGATGAATAGATGGATGAATAGATGGATGAATAGATGGATGAATAGATGGACATGTGAAAGGGCTGATTAAAAGAGAGAAGCATAAAAGGAAAACAAACAAACAAACAAATGGGATGAGAAAGAGGAGGAAGTGACCGAGAGGTCAACTCTATCAGATACACATGGCTAAAAGGAAAGGGGCTGCAAAAGTTCAAGAGGAGACGTCCCACGTTATCCAGAGAAAACAAACCACAGGCTGACTATACAAAGCCATCTGCATGCAAACGCACTGAGGCTGGGCCATGGTAACAACAACAAGCAATGACAACTGAATTGACAATGAGAATTGGTGCAAAGCTTTCTGCTGCTTAGAACAAAGCATGCACACACAAACACAAGTACACACAAACACATGTACACACAAACACAAGTACACACAAACACATGCACACACAAACACATGTACACACAAACACATGTACACACAAACACAAGTACACACAAACACATGTACACACAAACACATGTACACACAAACACATGTACACACAAACACATGTACACACAACCACATGTACACACAAACACACATGTACACATAAACACAAGTACACACAAACACATGTACACACAAACACATGTACACACAAACACATGTACACACAAACACAAGTACACACAAACACAAGTACACACAAACACATGTACACACAAACACAAGTACACACAAACACATGTACACACAAACACATGTACACACAAACACATGTACACACAAACATAAGCGGGTGCGGTGCGCACACACATACAAACACACAAAGCTAAATGTGTTAGAATTGGGGTTTCATGGTTTTGGGAGTACTATATATGACAGTCCCAATTCATGTCCACCAGATGTGTCTGAGAGTTTTAACAGACACGATTACTCTAGTCCAGATGGGATGGTTCTGTGACGGTAGTGGTGGCAGTAGTTCAGTCTCAGTGTAGATAGCCAGGATCATCTACATTAGAGACCTGGGTCCAGACCAGCCTCTACCATAAAAGACTGGGCCAGACCATCCCAGACCAGACTGGGCCAGACCAGACCATACCAGACCAGCCCAGAACAACCTAGACCACTGTGCAAGAAAAGACCAGACCAGCCCAGACCTGAGCAGCAAAGGACAGACCCCAACCAGATTGGACCAGACCATACCAGACCAGCCTGGGACAGACCACAAAATCCCACAACAGACCAGACCAGACTGGGCCAGACCATCCCAGACAAGACTAGACCATATCAACCCAGAACATACCAGAGCAGAGCAGCCCAGTATAGACCCAGCCCAGCCCAGACTAGAGCAGCACAGCACTGGACCAGACCATACCAGTCCAGATCATGCCGACCCAGATAATACCAGCCCAGACTAGACCAGGCTAGACCAGACCAGGCCATAACAGCTCAGCCCAGCCCAGAACACACCAGACCCTACCAGTCCAGACCAGACCAGACCAGCCCATACCAGCCAAGACCAGCCCTGACCATACTAGACCAGCCCATACCAGCCCAGGCCATACTGGACCAGAGACTCAGGCAGCACCATTGCGGCGGCCCCCCACATTTGGGCTTAAATAATGGCAACGCAGGCCGTTCATCATCTCTTATTGGTGTGTGTACATACTGGGGTTTGCAGGAACATGATTGGTCGGTGCATTCATCAATCCGATAGGGATCAGTCCCATAAAGAGGAGAAGGGGATTAGGTTGGTTGGGCCAAATGCATGGCGCTTCAGATAGTGATTAATCATGTCTTAATCCAGCCAGCCTCCTCATGCTTGTAGTCAGAGAACCGTCACAAGGTTTATCATTCAAAGTATTAAATAATAGGGTTGTTATTAATAATGTTACTATGGATGTTATTATTATTGTTATTTTAATTTGATTTATTTTACCTTTATTTAACCAGGTAGGCCAGTTGAGAACAAGTTCTCATTTACAACTGCGACCTGGCCAAGATAAAGCAAAGCAGTGCATTAAAAACAACAACACAGAGGTACACATGGGATAAGCAAACGTACAGTCAATAACACAAAATAAAAATAGAAAAATCTATATACAGTGTCTGCAAATGTAGAAGAGTAGGGAGGTAAGGCAATAAATAGGCCATACAGGCGAAAATAATTACAATTTAGCATTAACACTGGAGTGACAGATTCTTTTGTTTGTTGCCTTTACCTCCCTTATCTCACCTCGTTTGCTCACATCGTATATAGACTTATTTTTCTACTGTATTATTGACTGTATGTTTGTTTTACTCCATGTGTAACTCTGTGTTGTTGTATGTGTCGAACTGCTTTGCTTTATCTTGGCCGGGTCGCAATTGTAAATGAGAACTTCTTCTCAACTTGCCTACCTAGTTAAATAAAGGTGAAATAAATAAATAGATGTGCAGATGATGATGTGCAAGTAGCGATACTGGGGTGTAAAAGAGCCAGAGCGTAAGTAAAAATATGAGGATGAGGTAATTGGGTGTGATATTTACAGATTGGCTATGTACAGGTACAGTAATCGTTAAGCTGTTCTGACAGCTGATGCTTAAAATTAGAGAGGGAGATATAAGACTCCAGCTTCAATGATTTTTGCAATTTGTTCCAGTCACTGTTAGCAGAGAACTGGAAGGAAAGGCGGCCAAAGGAAGTGTTGGCTTTGGGGATGACCAGTGAAATATACCTGCTGAAGTGCGTGCTACGGGTGGGTGTTGCTATGGTGACCAGTGAGCTGAGATAAAAAAAAATACTTAAAAAAGACTTATAGATGACCTGGAGCCAGTGGGTCTGGTGACGAATATGTAGCGAGCACCAGACAACGAGAGCATACAGGTCGCAGTGGTGGGTAGTATATGGGGCTTTGGTGACACAACAGATGATACTGTGATAGACTACATCCAGTTTGCTGAGTAGAGTGTTGGGGGCTATTTTGTAAATGATATCGCCGAAGTCAAGGATTTGTAGGATAGTCAGTTTTACGAGGGAATGTTTGAGTGAAGGAGGCTTTGTTGCGAAATAGGAAGCCGATTCTAGATTCAATTTTGGATTGGAGATGCTTAATGTGAGTCTGGAAGGAGAGTTTACAGTCTAACCAGACACCTAGGTATTTATAGTTGTCCACATATTCTAAGTCAGAACCGTCCAGAGTAGTGATGCTAGTCGGGCAGAAGGATGCAGGCAGCAATCGGTTGAAGAGCATGCACTTAGTTTTACTAGCATTTAAAAGCAGTTGGAGGCCACGGAATATTATTATTGTAGCAGTAGTAGTCATCGTCATTGTTCTAGTAGTAGTAACAGTGTTAATACCACAGTATCATGTTTGATATTATGCTGAAGGATCATCATCAATTCTGAAAGACGGCTTGTCGCCAACATTTCAGTCAGCTTTTTAAACATCATTTGAACATCACATTCATCATAATGTTGGAAATCATAATATCAACACCAGCAAGAATCACATTCACATCATAATGTTCTTGGCATGTTTCTCTCCCTTTCCCCCCTCTCTCCATTTCTCCATGTTGTGATGATTTGCAGTAATGCTTTTAAAAGCCCCAAAAGTAAACAGAAATGAAGTGACCTTGCAAGAGACTTCAAGCAGAAAGGGTCAGGGATACAAAAGTCTGTTACAATGCCAGGAACACATGCATTTATATAAAAATAAACAGCGCTTTGGCAGTAATTAATAAAAGTTGGGATTGAGGGATGTGTTGTGAGTTGCAGGTAGAACTGACTTGCCTAGTTAAATAATAAATTACAATAAAACAAATGAAGAAGACGAGAGTAATGAAAGAGTGGAGGAGAAGAAGCAATACGAAGCGGAGGACAGGGTGACAAATTCCTCACCAGCTTATTTAAGTCACCTCGACGCCATCTGTTTTCATTTCAACAGAGGTCAGTGGTCATCACTCCTTGGCTTGCATGCAACATGATCAGCTTCCAAGTACGTCAGAGGGTCTGCCATCGCCCCACCAGACTAGAACCCCACCCCCCCCTCTCTTAATCACATAGGGACTAGAACCCCCCCCCCTCTCTTAATCACACAGGGACTAGAATCCCCCCCTCTTTCTTAAAGAGGGACTAGAACCCCCTCTCTTCCCCACATAGGGACTAGAACCCCCCACCCCCTCTTTCCTAAAGTGGGACTAGAGCCCCCTTTGTCCCCTACAGAGGGATTAGAATCCTGTGTCTCAACCATAGATGGACTAGAAACCCTCTCTCTCCCACAGAGGAACTAGAACCCTCTCTCTCTCCCACAGAGGAACTAGAACCCCCTCTCTCTCCCACAGAGGAACTAGAAGCCCCTCTCTCTCCCACAGAGGAACTAGAACCCTGTGTCTCAACCACAGATGGACTAGAAACCCACTCTCTCCCACAGAGGAACTAGAACATCCTCTCTCCCATACAGACGAGAACCCCCTCTCTCCCATACATACTAGAACCCCCTCCTCTCTCTATCTCTCTCACATAGGGACTACAACCCCCTCTCTTCCATAAGGATTATAACCTCCTCTCTCTCCCCTACAAAGGACTAGAACCCCCTCTCCCCCCTACACATGGACTAGAAACCCCTCTCTCCCCTATAGGGGGACTAGAACCCCCCCCCTCTTCCCTACCCCTACAGGGACTATAACCCCCCTTACAAAGGGACTATAACCCACTCACTCCCTTACAAAGGGACTCTTTCCCCCACAGAAGGACTGGTTCCTCAGGGTGGCATTTGTCATGTTTGGGAATCTTGTTATATACTCTGCGTTCCTCACACAGGTGATAAGTCATCGTTATGGCTCGCATTCCTGGCAACTCAGTGATCAGGGTGCCATGTTCAATCACAGCACCAGCTAATATTTCAAATGACATCCTGTTTGCCTCCGGTTGGAGAGGAGAGAACTAAATGCACCCAACCTACCATCCCTACCTCCATTCCTTCTCACCACCCATTCCCGTGGGGGAGTGCAGTGCAGGGGTGAGGAGTATGTCTGAACCCTAGAAGAGAGGAGTTAACATGAACAATCCACAGAGCTGCTGTCATACCAGCTGACGGACGTCCACTTTTTTAATGTTATGAGAGCAAGAGTGATTCATGAAAGGACAAAACAACATGTTGGTTAACTTTCTCACAAATAATCATTAGACAGCACAGGACGTTGATGTCTCCTTCATATTCTGTAAAGTAAAACAATGAGATATCAGGTTCTAAAAGAGAGAAACACATTCTTATAATTGGGCACCATTCTTCAAAATGCTAGTACACAATGTAACTGCTAAATAGTTTGTTTAAAACAGTTAACCTTCTGCATTGACCCTTTCTGCAGTAACTCTTTTAACTCATCACATCCTCTACTGTTACTGTTTATTATCTATCCTGTTGACTAGTCACTTTACCCCTACCTATATGTACATACTGTATCTACCTCAATTACCCCCTACCTATATGTACATATCTACCTTAATTACCTCGTACACCTGCACATGGACTCGGTTCTGATACCCCGTGTATATAGCCACGTTATCGTTACTCATTTTGTTGTTATTTTCTATTATTTCTCTTTTTTCTCTCTCTGCATTGAAGGGAAGTAAGCCTTTCACTGTTAGTCTACCTGTTGTTCAGGAAGCTTGTGACAAATACGTTTTCTTTGATTTGAAAAATAAAATGGTTTGATCAAGATTTAATAAACATTATAGAGGGTGAAATGAGAGTAAGGATGCAAACAGCCAGGTCACTCCAGGAAAGCCATTCATCGGGGAAGACCTTGATGAGCACTTCCTGTGGCCAGTGGCCATGCTGAGATCTAGTAGCTATTTGAGCCCACTAACACCCCTGTGTAAACAGCCCAACACATGAGAACACATAGGCCATTGTGTTGCTCCTGGCTACATGACACACCAGGGACCCTTGTCTCCATAGTGGTTTTGGAGGGCATCCGGAGAGGGGTGTCCTCTAAACTTCCTGTTGAGCTAGCTGCCTTGGAATGCAGTGTGGCGATGAGATGCAGCCTGGGAAGCTAGCGTGGGTCCTCTGGCTGTATTTATACAGCTTTAAGAGGAGTTCGTTTAGCAGGTGCATGGTGCTGTAAGTACAACCCCAATCCATCGCTAAGAGGATTAAAGCTAGGATGATATCTTTCTAGTAAATAACATTTCTTGAATAAATAAAGGAAATAATGGAGCTCTCATTCCACTGCTTTCATCCTCTTTGCATTGGTAGACAAACAAGCTGAGTTTATTTGGAATATTAAAACACAGGTGTTAAGCCTCCCAAGCTGTGGTCTGTTTACAGGGGTTGTGTTTGTAAGGGTGTATATGTATCTTAGGATAAACAGTGTGCTGGTTGGAAACATCCTCCCGTCTCCTCTCCTCTAATCCCAGCAGCGCTACTGAGAGGGCATGCAAAAGAAGTGCTGTGATTTCCCCACACATACCCAAAACTACTTCATTCAATGCTGTGTCCCCCCTACCACCTCATATTGTAACGTGTGTATATGGGAGGTGAAGTTAAGTGCAGGAGAGCGGAGTATAATAAACAGGCACACTTTAATACCGGTTACCTAATGACAGCACATAACACATACAAGAGCCAAAAACACAGTCTAAAACAAAAGTGCCTCGCCTGACAAATATCCACGTAACAAATAAAAATCACTCACAAATACAACATGGGGAACAGAGGGCTAAATAATAAACAAGTGATTGGTGAGTGAAGCCAGGTGTGATAAGACAAAGACAAAGACAAAACAAATGGAAAATGAAAAGTGGATCGGCGATGGCTAAAAAGCCGACGACGTCGACCGCCGAACACCGCCCGAACAAGGAGAGGGACCGACTTCGGCGGGAGTCGTGACATATATAAGCTGCTACTCCATTGAATTTGCTCAAATGGCAAGGTAAATAGAAAACATAATACCGTATTTCCCTGTTCTCTATGGCTTTAAGTGGCAGGAGAATGTCAGAACATGTGCTGTCACTGAGAAGTGGTTTGTTGTCTGTTGCCCTGTTAAGCGGTCAATAGAGATCTCACTCTCAAGGACATGGAAGCTCATATACAGTAACATAGCAGAACACCTGGGTCATACCCAACTGGTACAGATAATCTTGACGCCAAATTGCTTAGAGTTACCGCTAACCAAAAATCTACCCCAATCTCACATATTTTTAATAAGTGCTTGATGTATGGGGTGTGCCCAGAAGTCTGGAAAGAGTCAATGGTTATTCCACTACCTAAGGATAAAACATCTGCATTCACTGGTCCTCATAGTAATCCTATAAGATTGCTGCTTGTGTTAAGTAAATTATTGGGAAAAAATGTATCTTTACAAATCAAGGATTATTTCTCATGTAATGGTCTGATAACGCGTTTCCAGTATGCATACAAAGAAGGGCATTTTACGAGTACATCCTTAGCACAAATGACAGATGATTGGTTAAAGAGTATGGATGACAGGAAGTTAGTTGGTGTAGTGTTGCTAGATTTCAGTGCTGCTTTTGATACAATTGAACTGTTACTAGGTAAACTCAAATGTTATGATTTAAGTCTGCAGCTCTATCCCAGATGGAAAGCTATCTCTCAGAAGGAAAAAGTTGTTCTTTAATGGTAGCTTTCAATCAGTAAAGATATTCACTGTGGTGTTTGTCAAGGAAGCTGCCTAGGCCCACTTCTCTACTCTATTTTTACGAATTATTTACTACCTTCAGTAATGAACAAAGCAAGAGTGGTAATGTATGCTGATGACTCTACAATGTATAGCGCAGCATCAGAATGTAATGAGCTAACAGATTTACTGAGTAGTGAACTAAGAATGGTGTCTGTTTGGGTTGATATGAACAAATTGGTGTATTTGTTTCAAGATATATATTTGCTGATGATCCCCAATTGAAATTGTTGCTGAGTAGAGCAAGTTAAAATGTAGAGCAAGTAAAAAATCGTCGACATGTTGAACACAGCTTTATCATGATCAGAACACATAGATAATATTGTTATTAGGATGGGTTGGGTAATTGCTGTTACAAGAACATTTTCAGAGCATGCAACGTCTATCACTCTGAATCAGATGATCCCTGGTCCTGATGATCCCTGGTCCTATCACACTTAGAGTACTGTCCAGTTATATGGTCAATCCCTGGTTCTATCACACTTAGAGTACTGTCCAGTTATATGGTCAATCCCTGGTCCTATCACACTTAGAGTACTGTCCAGTTATATGGTCAATCCCTGGTCCTATCACACTTAGAGTACTGTCCAGTTATATGGTCAATCCCTGGTTCTATCACACTTAGAGTACTGTCCAGTTATATGGTCAATCCCTGGTCCTATCACACTTAGAGTACTGTCCAGTTATATGGTCATCTGCAGCAAAGAAAGATACAAAAAAAATCTAAATGGCTCAAAACAGGGCTGGTAGATTAGCTCTTCATTGCTCTATCCGTATGAATATTATCCAAATGCATCAGAATCTCTCATGGCTTCATGTTGAAACAAATTACTATCCAGTCTTCTGACTTTCCTTAGGAATGCTATATTAAAAAACATACTAGCAACATGCACAACCATCAAACCAGACAGGTAAATGCAGGGCATCTAAGACAACCCAAGCCAAGGACAAATCGCCTGAAATCTGCAGTTTTATGTAGAGCTATAGCTGAAGGGAACTCTTTACCAATCCATATTTCTCAGCAAAAAGTAAATCCACCTTCAAGAACCCTCCCCCCTCTGTTTCTATTTCCTGACTGGACAGGAAATAGAAAGTATCAACTGACTGTTAAAAGTGTTTCCTGTCAGGTATTTGAATTCTTTTTTTTTTCACTTGTTAATTTGTTTTTAGTCTTAATATGTAATTGTTTTGAATGTATTTTTAATTGGTGTTGGACCCCAGGAAGATTAGCTAACGTTACATTGTTAGCTACTGGGGATCCTAACAAAAATTCACAAAAATGTTTCTCCTCCTCTCTCTTTTAATTTCTTAATTCCTCCAGGCAGTATGTGACTACCTGGGGCGTGCTACCCTGTCATGGGGAAAGAAGTGCTGGATGTTTCCACCTGTTAGGCCCCACTCAATGCCTGGGGAGGAGTTTGAGCCGCTCCACTCACTCCACCCCTCTCCTCCTTCTCCTGAAGGGAACAATCGGCCTGTTACAGGGGAATCAATGGCCATCCCAGCTGGGGTCCACGCTCATTGAGTGGAGAGGTGCTTGTGTGAGAAGTGTTGTGATGAGCGCTGTTCACTACGTGTCAAAAACACTCCAGGGCCCAAGTGGCTGGGTTGGGCAGTGAACCTTTTCCATTGCCCATAACACAATAAGGCCAATTCTCCTGGGCATGAAGTGGATAGAAGCACATGGGGAAGCCCTGGCCTTGAGTGGGTAAGAACATCTATACTAGTGACCACAGGAAACAAACTAACCTCACACAGACCACTCCTCTAACTCTCCAACTCTAATAACCTACTGCACCCTCAGTCTGTAGGAAAGCCTACCCCCTATTTAATGATGATCTACAGGTAGTGATGCATAATTCAAAGAGTCAACCAACCGCAAAAGGATAGACTCCTACCTGAGTTTGGTACTGAGGTACTGAGTTTGGAGATCAGTCAAACTTCACTGAGCACTAAGCCTGCTAACGTTGCATACAACATAGCATTTATAATATACATTCATGCACCAAGTCCACCAACGATCACATGTGCCTGTGCCCAAGAACACTAAGGTAACCTGCCTAAATGACTACAGACCTGTAGCACTCACAACAGTAGTCATGAAGTGCTTTGAAAGGCTGGTCATGGCTCACATCAACAACATCATCCCAGAAACAGATCCACAGATGATGCCATCTCTATTGGACTCCACACTGCCCTTTCCCACCTGGACAAAAGGAACACCTATGTGAGAATGCCATTCATTGACTACAGCTCAGCGTTCAACACCATAGTGCCCTCAAAGCTCATAAATAAGCTAAGGACCCTGGGACTAAACACCTCCCTCTGCAACTGGATCCTGGACTTCCTGACGGGCCACCCCCAGGTGGTAAAGGCAGGTAACAACACATAACTGCCACGCTGATCCTCAACACAGGGGCCCCTTAGGGGTGTGTGCTCAGTCCCTTCCTGTACTCCCTGTTCACCAATGACTGTGTGGCCAGGCACGACTCAAACACTATCATTAAGTTTGCAGATGACACAACAGTGGTAGGCCTGATCACCGACAACAACGAGACCTGGCCTATAGAGAGATGGTCAGAGACCTGGCCATGTGGTGCCAGGACAACAACCTCTCCCTCAACGTGATCAAGACAAAGGCGATGATTGTGGACTACTGGAAAAAGAGGAAAGAGCACACCCCCATTCTCATAGGTGGGGATGCAGTGGAGCAGGTTGAGAGCTTCAAGTTCCTTGGTGTCCACATCACCAACAAGCTAACATGGTCCAAACACACCAAGACAGTCGTGAAGAGGGCACGACAAAACCTATTCCCCCTCGGACACTGAAAAGATTTGGCATGGGTCCTCAGATCCTCAAAAGGTTCTACAGCTGCACCATCAAGAGCATGCTGACTGGTTGTATGACTGCCTGGTATGGCAACTGCTCAGCCTCTGACCACAAGGCACAAAGCTTACTGTCATCCAGGGCCTCTATACCAGGCGGTGTCACAGAGACACTGTAGCCACAATAAGCAGAAGCTTCGATAAAGCGTCAAAATGCTTTGTAATCGACATGATTTTATGTTTCTGTGGGAGAATATTTGCAAAGAAATGTGTTATATTTTCACAAACTCTGATTACAAAGTTAAACTAATCGAGACATTCCTCTTTTCACGATGACAGGGATTACATCAGCTACCACTGCAGGTGTCACAAATCCCCCCGAAGATGGTGCCTCTTCCTGTTCGGGCGGTGCTCGGCGGTCGTCGTCGCCGGCCTATTAGCTGCCGTCGATTCCCTTTCCTTTTGTTTCTGTTAATTGGGTCTAATTGGGTACACCTGTTTTGAGTTAGTTTTGTTTCTAGGCTATTTAAGGGCACTAGGCCCGCTGGGTGTTGTGCGGGCTTGTTCTCTGTTTATTTGGTGTTGGTGTATTAGTGTGATCGCTATTTTTCCGGACGGTTTTAGTCCTGTGTATTTTGGACGGGTTGTGTCATGCGCCCTTGTGTTTTGCATTACCTGCTCTCTGCGCTCGACTCCTCCACTCACCATTCATAGAAGTCGTAACAGCAGGCTTGTCAGAAAAGTATGTTTTATAGAGAATGGGTAGAAGACATGGGTAGATGATCAAAACACAACCTACGGGAACCCTATACCCTATGTAGTGCACAATGGGCACAACAACACACAAGGCTCTGAAAAGTAATGCACTATATAGTAATAGGGTACCATTTGGGACATAGACATCCCACAGCAGACTTATATAGCTAGATCTACCTGTAACACCCACATCCTGTCCGTTCTCCATGAACACAAACATGACCAGAGGAAGTACCTTAAGTACTTTCTGACCCATTGCTGTCCAAGTAAGCAATTTGCCTTTCACTTCTGCAGAGGGAAGTGTTCCATTTTTAAGAAGTGGGCACTTTTGACCACCCTTGTTAGGCCCCAAAAATGAATTCACTCTATGGAAGTGCATACTTCCTTGTAGATCATCTTTGTGGAAGTACACACTTTTCTTCCTCTTCTCTCCTTTACCTTTCAGACTTACACCGTGTACCTCTTTCATCTAGAGTGTTTTCGAAGGTTCTCTCCTCTGTGAATACAAAACACCCTGGCTCTTGAACTTTTAATGGTGGCTGAAAGAAAAAGAAAGTCAAAAACACCTCTGAATGAAGACATCAGCAACAGGGTTCATGTCACGCCCTGACCTTAGAGATCCTTTTTATGTCTCTATTTTGGTTTGGTCAGGGCGTGAGTTGTGGTGGGCATTCTATGTTTTGTGTTCTATGTTTTCTATTTCTGTGTGTTTGGCCGGGTGTGGTTCTCAATCAGAGGCAGCTGTCTATCGTTGTCTCTGATTGAGAACCATACTTAGGTAGCCTTTTCCCACCTGTGTTTTGTGGGTAGTTATTTTCTGTTTTGTGTGTCTGCACTAGACAGAACTGTTTCATTTGTGCCGCTTTGTAATTTTTTGTTCTAGTGTTCAGTTTTATTAAAAATCATGAACACGTACCACGCTACACCTTGGTCCTCTTCTTCAAACAGCCGTTACAGTTCAGGTTTAGTTCACCTGAGTCTGTCCTCATTCAAAGGGATTATTTAACCTGCAGCTTTTCTATGGAGACATACATTGAAATTCAAAGAGAGAAGCCATAAACACCAAACAGAGTTCTCTCAAGGTCCCACCTGACAGCCTGCTGTAATACAGAAGACATAACAGTACAAGACCAGCACAAGCCAAGGGCCATAACAGCTTCATTTTCTGGTCACCTTTACCTCTTAGTCACTGATCATGGATATCTGGACATGTGGAAACAATGTGGTGGAAACCTATCCCGTCCTTGTACTTATCAGCTGTTCTGATGGGCTGAACTAAGGGCAGTATAGTTCAGTATAATTGAACCATTGATTATCACTACCCTGGTCTTCTAATCAGTGTGCATCTCAGGAAGGTACACAGAGTCAACTGAGGGAGAGAACCCACCGTCTTGGAGATGGGAAACAATGAATTTTGGAGTCCATATGCTGGACTAATTATTTATTGACTATTCTCAGCGAGGTGTGGGCTAACTAGGGTTGTTAACTAATGTAGCTAAGCAGACACACTGTTAATTCCAGATCCCAACAGGCACATTCCCTCATCTGTAACAAGCAGTCCTATTCCATGGGAAAACAGCTGGGAAAGGGATGGAAACAAGGCTTTTCTGTTTTTATTATTTTCCGCCAATTCTTCCTCCTCCCCATTCCGTTCTTGTTTATTTTTCCTCTTCTGAGTGGATCACGTCCATCTCCTTGCTGTCTGTGATGCATTCTTTTTTTTTCTCCCATTTCCTCTATCATTTTCTCTCTCGCATTCTGGTTCCGTGAGAATTTCGGGGACATGACACAGCACACACACATTGGTACGTGGACGTGGGGTGAAATGTCATGGTTCCAAGGGCTTTGTTTTATGACACACGCATACACACACATACACAATAAACACGCTCACATAAGCTCAGCCAAGGTTGTGTGTGTGAGCTGTCTAAACCCTGGGGATTCTGTTTCAGTAGAGCTCTCCGACTAACTGATACACACAAGTTGACTGTAAGAACCCTCCCAACTCCCTCTTCCCTCACTCCAACTCTTTCAAGGGTTTCTATAACTATATGTAAATGGATGCGAAGGAGTTTCTGAAAAGCTGGGTGGTAACACATAGAAAACCACATCAGGCTTGGATAAACATTCTCTCCTCTTTGTTTGATGTCCTGTCTTACATTCCCTGGACGGCATGTTCCGATGTCTAGATAACCCCATGTCATCTGAAGGTCAGAGCTACAGTCAAATATTTAAAGAGCAACAGCCTCCAACTCATGTTTTTACACATCTTTGTTCTTCTCTTTCTAAGCGCCATCATTTATATACGTTTTTAAAAGCAGGAATGAAAAGCAAGTTAACTGTTTTAAGAAAGCCCGAGAAATCAAATCAAATTTTCTGGCAAAATCTCTGCAGGCTTGAAATGACTAAATCCTTTTGGTAAATATTGCAAATAGTGCTAATGCACTGAGTGAGCTAGACAGCTACAGCACATGTCAAATTCTTTCATATTGTGCATTACTTCAAATAGCATAGCTAGCAGTCGTAGCCCTAGTTAAGGTGGTTGATGAGACACTCGGGTTCAAAACAACATTGGGCTCTTCACTGTTAGTTGGTTTTTCAGATGGTAACATGACTGGTACAGTACTTTCACTTCAAACATTATGAGAAATAGTCCTGGAGGCATACGTTTTAATAAAATACAGAGTGTGCTTGGATTTCCACCACTGGAATGTGCATTAAGCGGGTGTCAAGGAAGTGTTGAAAAGTGTGAGGGAGACGGACCCTGGAAGGAGGCAGTGGTATCCTGCAGCTCTGGAGTAGGCCTGCAGCATGCGGGCAAAGCCATCACTTTCTCCCAGATGTTATCAGGTCACCACATCAGCCATGCCTGGCCACCCCAGGGACACACAAACACACAGCTGGTAGGGACATTAGGCAGGGAAACATATCAACCAAATTTATGGGGAGTGAGCATAGGTCGAAATGTGATAGAGAACATGAGTGTGCGAGTTCTAGCAAACAATTGTGTGTGTGTGTGTGTGTGTGTATGTTCCTCTCCTGATTTCGTCTCTGTCATAGAACATGTCATCCCCAGCTGGGAGGGGAAGCACAGTCATGAGAGGAGAGGATGAAAAAAAAGAGAGGCCTGGAACTGAACTGCTGAGAAACGACACCAGAAACTACTGTGACAAAAACTAGCTTTGCGGTGGCTCCTCTCTATAACCTTCCTCTGCGCGTTGGGCAGAGACTTCAAGGCCCCGCCATTTGCATAACAGCAAAGGGCAATCAATAGCGAAGGGGCCTTTTGTGTGGAGCTGTCGGCAGAGGCAGGGGCTGCAAGCCGGGAGCCCCCATGTCAAAAGTGCTTATTTGGTGTGCCACTTGGACATGACAGGGCCTCAAGGACAGAGGCTAAGGGTTAAACTGCTAACAACATTAAACGTCACCCAGGCCTCTGGCTCCTTTGAAAGACGTGCAAAATAGGTCATACAGATGTAGGATCTTAATTTGAGCCAATTTGTTACTGCAGGAAAATAATCCTAAAGGAAAACAAATTCTGAAATTTCAAAGTGGAAATTATTTCAAACATCAGAAGCCTATTTAAAACTCAAATACACTTCAAGTTAGAAAAGCCATGCATTGCAGGAAAGCTGCAACAGAGTAATAAGATCCTTCATCTGTAGAAAACTGTCATGAGGGAGGGTTGATATTAGAAATCGTGCTGATAGCAGCTCAGCTTTCCAAGTCACTTCTTCTCTTCTACCGGTGTTGAATACTGTACAGGTTTTGCTTATGGGGATATTGAATGTATGGGCGAGACGAATCTACGTTTAAAAATCACAGTTTAATTCAAAGGGCAACTCTGCCACTTTTCAACCTCATATTCATGATCTCCAGCACCATACCACTTACTACAGTTTCCTGAAACTAGTAACATATGTGAAAACGGACATTTCTATGATCTGTGGTTAAAAAGAGAAGAAGAACGGTCCTAAAAAATGCTTCTCTATGACATCGTAAGGTAGGTTTAAGAAACAGTGATTTTCAAAACCTGTAACAACTTTCTATCCAGGAGGGTCTTTTCTCCCCACATCACCGTACATTTCATAGTGTTTGAAAACCAAGTTTTTTAAAACGTTTGAACTTTTCATGATGTCACCGGGTATAACTTTTTAATGTTATATATTTTTCTACAAAACATAGAAATGTGCCGTGCCTGAGATAATGAATGTGAGGTTGAAAAGTGGCAGAGTTCATTTTAAACATGGAGCATCTTTAGTAGCTGTTAATTCCACTGACAATACTGTACTGCCAATGTTGTTTTTGTGATATCATACTAAGCAATTAAAACAAATTCACATTTGTCTGGTAAAGTTGATTTAAAAAAAAATGGTATCATCGATGCCGTCGACAAAATGTTGATATTTATTTACCGACGAGAAACCGTCTGCCTTTTCCCCATTTTCTTAAATTCTTTAATAATGCTCTTTTTGAAAGTGGTATAGTCATTCATTATGGATCAAGACCTGATCAGATTGTGTTTGTTATGTGCCAAGTGTCAATGTGCAGAAGTCAAAGGGAAGAAGCTCTTTGTCTTTCATCCTGCTAATAAACACGGCCTTTAATATTTCATCTGTTAACCAGGGGCCTTGGAGACAACAATGTGTTTAAAACCGTGAGCAGCTATCTCAATCTCTCCCTCGCTCTCTCTCTCTCGTACTCTCCCTCGCTCTCCTTCTCTCGTACTCTCTCTCACTCTCTCTCTCTCGTACTCTCCCTCGCTCTCTCTCTCTCGTACTCTCCCTCGCTCTCTCTCTCTCGTACTCTCCCTCGCTCTCTCTCTCTCGTACTCTCCTTCTCTCTCTTCTCTCCCACCTTTGTGTTTGTTTGCTGAGCACACTCGTCTCCCTGTAACTTATTAAATAAGGGGAACATTCTCTTGAAAGCAAAGCACTCCTACCCCCAGGACTGACGTTTTGACTTGACTTTGTATACGTCTATTAATAAATTAACTATTCTGTCACAATCTGAAGGAAAAATGTAATTATTCACAAATTGTGATGCATAATTCCATTAACTGAGTTTTAAGCAGCCTATGAATAATTTGTACATTTTACTTTGGATAATTAAAGCGGTAAATCTCATTGTGGAGACGTGGAACAGCCTTGACTAACTATTTCGTGCTGCGTTCTGTTCCAAATAAAACAATAGACATTTTATACTATAACATAGCGAATGTTAATCAACAGCTTAAGGTATGAATATGCATGCAACGGTTTAGTCTCTTATCAGAATATAAATCACTGATTTATTGGCAAGCTCGGAGAAAGAGAGAGAGGGGGGTTGGGAGAGAGAGCGATGGAAGACGGGAGAGAGAGAGAAAGAGACAAGGAGAATGGTTTGCAGGGAGTTGGGAAAGGAGACGAAGACTGAGGGAGAGTGGTATAGAGAGAAAGTGTATGAGAAAGAGAAATTGTGGGAGTGTATGTGAGAGAAAATTATGGAGGGAGATAGCGATGTGAAGAGATGAGAGAGATAGAGCTTGTGTTTTCCTCAGCGAGTGCTTGTTTCCTCTCTCTCCTCTCTCTCTCTGCTTCATATGAAAGCGAAGCAGAAGCCTCAGTGAATCTCCATACTGCTCCTCGGCCATATGGCTCTACCCAGACTAAAGTCATTTTCAGGGTTTTCTTGGGCTTGTTAGGGTGTTATTCTCTAGCCCAGGGTTTATCCCTGCCTGCCTTCCTGCTGCTGGCTGCACTGACCCAATTAGTAGTTAGAGAGTATCAGGTCAGTTAGAGAGTGCCCCCCCTTGCTCTGCTGCTGACCTCTGTACATCTCTACCGGCCTCACTCACTCACTCACTCACTCACTCACTCACTCACTCACTCACTCACTCACTCACTCACTCACTCACTCACTCACTGACTCACTCACTCACTCACAATACTCATGTGAATGTTGACCTGTTTAAAGGTCTTACCCACGTCGGCTGTTGAGAGTGTGATCATACAGTCGTCCGGAACAGCACATGCATGCCTCAGTGTTGCTTAACTCGAAGCGAGCATAAAAGTGATTTAGCTTGTCCGATAGGCTCTTGTCACTGGGCAGTTCGCGGCTGTGCTTCCCTTCGCAGTCTGTAATAGTTTGCAGGCCTTGCCACATCCGACGAGCGTAGTACGATTCAATCTTAGTCCTGTATTGGCACTTTGCCTGTTTGATGGTTCGTCGAAGGGCTTAGCAGGATTTCTTATAAGCTTTCGGGTTAGAGTCCCGCACCTTGAAGCGGCAGTTCTACCCTTTAGCTCAGTGCGAATGTTGCCTGTAATCCATGGCTTCTGGTTGGGGTATGTACGTAAAGTTACTGTGGGGACAACATCCTCAATATGTTTCTATGCTCTCTTCCACACCCATGAGCACGCGTATGTACACACACACACACACACACACTCACATACACGCACACACACACTCACATACACGCACACACACACATACAAGGAATTATGAAGCAGATCGATGGCCCCCTAGTGTCCCCAAAGTCAAACAGTCAGACAGGGAGGAAGAATCCAACACAGCCTGGTGCAGCAATCAGCAGAGGCTTTGGTTTACTCCCATTCAATTCATTTGTATTGTTAATTTCACTTTTGTTTATTATCCATTTCACTTGCCTTGCCAGTGTAAACATATGTTTCCCAGGCCACTAAAGCTCTTTGAATTGAATTGACTTCCACATGGAGGGGAGCCGGGCCTGAGAAAACAGGATGACTTCTGAGGCCACAAATACATCCATCAATCTTTTCCCCCTCCCTACCTCTGCCACTTTGCCTCTCTTTTTCCTCTCTCTCTCTCCCTAACACATACTTTCGCACAAACAGACGCACACACACACACACACACACACAGGCAAATGAATGGACAAGCGTGCACATGAGCACACACTCACACACAGATACACACACACACACGCACGCACACACGCACGCACGCACACACACACTCTTCCACCTCGGCTGTCTCAATTAACCCATGGTTAATCTTGGACCTCCCGTAGCAGCATCTCAAAAGGAGCCAGGGAAAACGAGGGAGATGCTATCTGACAGGAAGATTACAGTGCGACAGGCAGATCAAAGAGAGCCGGACTTTGGGCCCCAGCGATTAGCCCTAATTAAATAAAGTATGTCTGTTTAAACTTCATTAGCAGCTGGGCATTTGCTCCACCAGAGTGGGCACAACTCAACCGTCCTTAATTAAAAGATAATCCATGGGATCACCCCTAATCTCCTTCCAAAATATACTATTTTACCCATGACAGAGTTTTCAGTCCCTACTACAGAGCGAGAGTGGAGCAGCGGAGGTGATCACTATTGACGTCAGCAGCCTGAATGTCTCCTCCAGTTAGTGGGTCTACTCCTAACCCCGACCTGGAGAGGAGGAAAAAACAACTGCTCCCGATAACAGCAATTTAGCATGCTATCATCTCCAATGGTGGAACTACACTGCTGCTTGGGCTGACATAAATCTTGGAGAGCTGGAGGGACATTGAATATGCATGAGCTGAAACAGATATGACACTGCTGCCACATTAATATTCTTGTCACTAGAGGTTTTCAAACTTTCAAGTCGATGACTTGAGCGAATCCATTCTGGAGTTTCCATAAAACAGGGCAAAAGAATATGATACATAATTAAAGATCTACAAGCCACTGAACTCTGGGACAAAAAAGAGAGGGCAAAAAATGTTGCTGTAGGTGATTTCCATATAATTAAGACTAATCCACAGTTTGGACTACATGGATTAAATAGAATCACATACCGATGTCTTCATTTCTAGCGTTAAGAATAACATGCTGAATCTAGACAATGTTATAAGGGAATAGTGCACTGTTCTATGAAAAGAGGCAAGTTATTTCAAACCCTGGACATAAAGCTCTCCCGTCGACCTCACTGAGTCTAGAAGTAAAGAAGGGATGGACAACAGATTGTTGTTTTGTTTAGCGTATTGATCTGTAAGTTCCAGTACACCGTCATGGTTCTCTACCCTGAGATCCCACAAAGCCCTTATTTATATAATTCACTAAATGAAAATGTTGTCTTATGTGTATTTGCTGTAATCTTCTAGTAAGGTCTCTTCCTCAAATCAAATCAAATTGTATTTGTCAAATGCGCCGAATACAACAGGTGCAGACCTTACAGTGAAATACTTACTTACGAGCCCCTAACCAGGAAATAGAAGTAACAAGTAAGTAAAGAGCAGCAGTAAAAAACAATAGTGAGACTATATACAGTGGGGTACCAGTACAGAGTCAATGTGCGGTTAGTCAAGGCAATTGAGGTAATATGTACATGTAGGTAGAGTTAATAAAGTGACTACGCATAGATGATAACAACAGAGAGTAGCAGTGGTGTAAAAGGGGGGGGGCAATGCAAATAGTCTGGGTAGCCATTTGATTAGGTGTTCAGGAGTCGTATGGCTTGGTGGTAGAAGCTGTCTAGTCTTGGTGCTCCGGTACCTCTTGCCGTGCGGTAACAGAGAGAACGTTCTGCGACTAGGGTGGTTGGAGTCCTTGACAATTTATAGGACCTTCCTCTGACACCGCCTGGTATAGAGGCCCTGGATGACAGGAAGCTATGGCCTTGTGGTCAGAGGCCGAGCAGTTGCCAAACCAGGCAGTGATGCAACCAGTCAGCATGCTCTTAATGGTGCAGCTATAGAGCTTTTTGAGGATCTGAGGACCCATGCCAAATCTTTTCAGTGTCCGAGGGGGAATAGGTTTTGTCGTACCCTCTTCACGACTGTCTTGGTGTGTTTGGACCATGTTAGTTTGTTGGTGATGTGGACACCAAGGAACTTGAAGCTCTCAACCTGCTCCACTGCAGCCCCACAGATGAGAATGGGGGCGTGCTCTGTCCTCTTTTTCCTGTAGTCCCCAATCATCTCCTTTGTCTCGATCACGTTGAGGGAGAGGTTGTTGTCATGGCACCACATGGCCAGGTCTCTGACCATCTCCCTATAGGCTATCTCGTTGTTGTCGGTGATCAGGCCTACCACTGTTGTGTCATTGGCAAACTTAATGATGGTGTTGGAGTCGTGTCTGGCCGTGCAGTCATGAGTGAACAGGGAGTACAGGAGAGGACTAAGCACGCACCCCTGAGGGACCCTTGTGTTGAGGATCAGCGTGGCAGTTGTTACCTACCTTCACCACCTAGGGGGTGGCCGTCAGGAAGACCAGGATCCAGTTGCAGAGCGAGGTGTTTAATCCCAGGGTACTTAGCTTATTGATGAGCTATGATGGAACTATGGTGTTGAACGCTGAGCTGTAGTTAATGAATAGCATTCTCACATAGGTGTTCCTTTTCTTCAGGGGGGAAAGGGCAGTGTGGAGTGCAATAGATATTGCATCATCTGTGGATCTGTTTGGGCAGTATGCAAATTGGATTGGGTCTAGGTTTTCTGGGATAATGGTGTTGATGTGAGCCATGACCAGCATTTTAAAGCACTTCATGTCTACAGATGTGAGTGCTATGGGTCGGTAGTCATTTAAGCAGGTTACCTTAATGTTCTTGGGCACAGGGACTATGTTGGTCTGCTTAAAACATGTTGGTATTACAGACTCGGACAGGGAGAGGTTGAACATTTCATTGAAGACACTTGCCAGTTGGTCAGAGCATGCTCGCAGTACACGTCCTGGTAATCTGTCTGGCCCTGCGGCCTTGTGAATGTTGACCTGTTCAAAGGTTTTACATTGGCTGCAGAAAGGGTGATCACACAGACTTCTGGAACATCTGGTGCTCTCATGCATGTTTCAGTGTTATTTACTCATCTGGGAGCCTTGTCTGGGAGGCTTGTGTCACTGGGCAGCTCTCTGCTGTGCTTTCCTTTGTAATCTACAATGGTTTGCAGGCCCTGCCACATCCAACGAGGGTCAGAGCCGGTGTAGAACGATTCGATCTTAGTCCTGTATTGACGCTTTGCCTGTTTGATAGTTAATCGGAAGGCATAGCATGATTTCTTTTAATCTTCCGGGTTAGATTCCCACTCCTTAAAGGGGCAGCTTCCATGGCTTCTGGTTGGGGTATGTACGTACGGTCACTGTGGGTACGGCGTCATCAATGCACTTATTGTTGAAGCCAATGACTGACTCCTCAATGCCATTGGAGGAATCCCGAAACGTATTCCAGTCTGTGCAATCAAAACAGTCCTGTAGCTTAGCATCTGCTTCATCTGATCACTTTTTATTGATCTAGTCACTGGTGCTTCCAGCTTTAATTTTAGCTTGTAAGCAGGAATCAGGAGGATATAATTATGGTCAGATTTTCCAAATAGAGGGTTAGTGGGAGCTTTGTATGAGTCTCTGTGTGTGGAGTAAAAGTGGTCCAGAGTTTTTTCCCTCTGGTTGCACATTTAACACGCCGATAGAAATTTGGTAAGACCGATATAAGTTTCCCTGCATTAAAGTCCCCGAACACCAGGTGCGTTTTCCTGTTTACTTATGGCGGAATAGAATTCATTGAGTGCGGTCTTAGTGCCAGCCTCAGTCTGTGGTGGTATGTAGACAGCTACAAAAAATACAGATGAAAACTCTCTAGGTAGATAGTGTGGTCTACAGCTTATCATGATAGATAAGCAAAACCTTTTGACTTCCTTAGATATTGTGCACCAGCTGTTATTTACAAAAATACATAGTACACCTCCCCCTGTCTTACCAGAAGCCGCTGTTCTATCCTGCCGATACAGCTTATAACCCGTATGTGGCCTCTTTTTCTCAGCCTTCTCTTCACACAAATGACGGGGATCTGGGCCTGTTGCCGGGAAAGCAGTATATAATTCACGTCGGGCTCGTCAGTCTCGTTAAAGGAAAAAAAGGATTCTGTCAGTTCGTGGTGAGTAATCGCAGTTCTGATGTCCTGATATCCAGAAGTTATTTTTGGTCTTATTAGACAGTAGCAGCAACATTATGTACAAAATTAGTTTAAACATTTGGATAGGAACACGTAAAACGTCAGCCTTCTTCTCTGGCGTCATCTTAACCACGACTTCTCCGGTGCCATTTCCTCCACCATCTTCTACATACCCCTGTCATGTGTCAATCAACTCCCTAGGAACACTGTATTCAAGGATCATCTTGGAACCCAATCTCTAATTTCTTAATCCCGCATTTTGGGGATTAGTTGTTCCAGCGTAGTGTTTATATTTATGTCAATAAATTAAATTGTCGTCCCGGCACAGCCAAACAAACCAGCCATCCAGTATTTTCCCGGGCAGGTCCACTCACCTCAAAATGTTAACTCTCCCCCTCTCTCCCCCCTCTCTCCCACCCTTTCTCCTCCTTCTCTCCTCACCTTCCCCCCCTCTCTGCCCACCTCTTTCCCCACCTCTCTGCCCTCCTCATCCTCCTCTCCCAGACTACCTTTGGTTCATTTGAGGGAAGACACACAATGTGACCCATCTCCACAGAACACATTATTAAACTCAGATGTTTCATCCACACAACAACAGGCTGTTTTACTCCTTCATCTTGGTCCAACAGAAGAAAGAAAGAAACAGGAAATGGTGGAACCCTCTACGGTATCTGACAGGGCAGACGTCGTCTCGACTTTGGGGTTTGACCTGAGCTGTGTGAACGCTGAACTTTTACGATGGGAGGATGAAAGGAGGGAGGCAGGGAGGAAAGGAGAAATGTATAAATGGGAACCGTGTCCTACTCTGGTTCCCTAACCGAGGAGGGCCCGGGGACCCGGCACCATGGCTGGCATCCAGGCCACAGGTCGGTCTGGTCTGGTCAGTTCTGGGCCGGAGATTCAGACAATCTGAACTGAGAGAGACAGATGGGACTCACCCTGGAAGTGCTCTCTTTGGAAAACACAATGAGAGAGAAAAAGCATAAATATACAGTATGATGTGAATTATTCTACAACTCAGCGCAGAGTTGACACACAGAAACTGACAGTGTGGCAGCAGTGTGGTTGTGGTGAGAACGGCCCAGCACTGACAGGCTGCTAGTGTTATGCTAGTGATTTGCTTATTTAGGTATTTTAGGAAAGTTCTTCAAAATGCTACGTCATCAACTGTAGTTAAAGGAAACATAAAGCAGTTATGCTGCTTTAGATTTGGATAAACTTGTTATCCCACTTAACGGTCAGAGAAAATTCCCTTTGAATTAGATTTTCACACTTCCTAGAGAGTTCTTCTTTGTTTACTCCTATTCAGCATTGTTAACTAAGCACTTATAGCTCAGTGCTTTTTCATTGGCTAAACTAGGCTCATAATTAAAACATTTTATTATTATTTTTTATTAATATTTACGGATCCCATAAAAGTTTGTAATTAAGGCACATGAAATTGCACATGATCAAGAAGGCATGAACAATTGCCCAAAAAATGTGAAGTAGGAACTAGTGTCAGTTCATGTCCACTCATTAAAATACCCAAAGCCTTTAGAATTACACTAGTCTCCCTTTCCTCCGCAGAAATACAGTGACCTCTTAATCCCAGGCAGAAACAACAACAGAGGAGAGGTAACCACGGTGACCACAGACAGATAGAGAGGGGGGAGCAGGGAGGGAGGGAGAGAGAGCGTGGGCTGCGAGAGAGAGAAAAAGAGGAGAAAGAGACAGTGAAGAAGAGAGCGAGAAAGAGAGATAGGAAAAGAGAGAGAGAGTGAGAGATTACATCTGCAGCATTGTTAACAGACATATTTCATAAATTGATCCGGCTCACACAACAAAGCTGGAGAGCAGACACTTAGCCTGACCTTCACCATCTCTTAAGCATCCCAAAGATAAATAAATAAAACCCCTTTCACTTGACAGCCGCTATACGTAATCCCCAAAAAACAAGTCCCCCTCCACTCCTCTTCTCCCCTCTCTCCTCCCACTTTGTGTGGGGTGTCTGTGCGCCTTCAGGTTCCTCCTTTAGGTTCCTCCTTCAGGTTCCACCTTCACGGTATTCCTTCAGGTTATTCCTTCAGGTTCCTCCTTCTGGTTCCTCATTCAGGTTATTCCTTCAGGTTGTTCCTTCAGGTTCCCCCTTCAGGTTCCTCCTTCAGGTTATTACTCATACACCGTAATATTTATCTTTCTCTCTCTCCAATGGATTCAATTTGTCCTTGACAGGGAGCTCAGCCCATCTTGTGACACAAGACACCCGGCAGCCTCTGCATGAACACAGCTGGACGACAGGCGCTTAAAGCTTGCCCTTTCCAGGGTGGACGGAACGTGCAGATAGGGCCAATCACCAGGCAGGTTTGTTCAGAGAAGGAAGGAGGAGGAAGGGAGGGGAGAGGGAAGGGTATAAGGAAGGATGGAGGGAAGGAGTCACAGCAGTATGAACGGGACAGCAGTATGGAGGGTACAGCAGTATGGATGGTACAGCAGTATGAAGGGTACAACAGTATGAAGGGTACAGCAGTATGAAGGGTACAACAGTATGAAGGGTACAACAGTATGGAGGGTACAGCAGTATGAAGGGTACAACAGTATGGAGGGTACAGCTGTACAACAGTATGGAGGGTACAACAGTATGGAGGGTACAGCCGTATGGAGGGTACAGCAGTATGAAGGGAAAAACAGTATGGAGGGTACAGCAGTATGAAGTGAAAAACAGTATGGAGGGTACAGCAGTATGAAGGGTACAACAGTATGAAGGGTACAGCAGTATGAAGGGAAAAACAGTATGGAGGGTACAGCAGTATGGAGGGTACAACAGTATGGAGGGTACAACAGTATGGAGGGTACAGCTGTATGGAGGTACAGCAGTATGAAAGGGACAGCAGTATGGAGGGTACAGCAGTATGAAGGGAACAGCAGTATGGAGGGTACAGCAGTATGGAGGGTACAGCAGTGTAGAAGCTGCAGTAGTATGGAGGGTACAGCAGTATGGAGGGTACAGCAGTGTAGAAGCTGCAGTAGTATGGAGGGTACAGCAGTATGGAGGGAACAGCAGTATGGAGGGTACAGCAGTATAGAGGGTACAGCAGTGTGGAAGTTGCAGTAGTATGGAGGGTACAGCAGTGTGGAAGCTGCAGTAGTATGGAGGGTATAACAGTGTGGAAGCTGCAGTAGTGTGGAGGGTACAGCAGTGTGGAAGCTGCAGTAGTATGGAGGGTACAGCAGTGTGGAAGCTGCAGTAGTGTGGAGGGTACAGCAGTATGGAGGGTACAGCAGTATGGAGGGTATAACAGTGTGGAAGCTGCAGTAGTATGGAGGGTACAGCAGTGTGGAAGCTGCAGTAGTATGGAGGGTACAGCAGTGTGGAAGCTGCAGTAGTGTGGAGGGTACAGCAGTATGGAGGGTACAGCAGTGTGGAAGCTGCAGTAGTATGGAGGGTACTGCAGTATGTAGGGTACTGCAGTGTGAAAGCTGCAGTAGTATGGAGGGTACAGCAGTATGGAGGGTACAGCAGTGTAGAAGCTGCAGTAGTATGGAGGGTACAGCAGTGTAGAAGCTGCAGTAGTATGGAGGAAACAGCAGTATGGAATGTACAGCATTTGTTGTTGTACCTTAAAATGTTTTATGCCCCTGGTCATTAAAGGCCCTCTAGCAAGATGCTGAGGTCAGGTCTCCAAACACAAACATAAATGTATCCTGCCTCTCGGCCACAACCCGTCCCACACCCCTTACCAGCTACACCTCTCATTTCCCACTCTGTGCCTTCATTTGGTGTTGGTGGGATCCTGCCGGTGTCAGCAGGCCTGCTGAATGGCACATTTCAGAGAGACAGTGGTGAGGAGAGGATGGTGTGATGAGTGAGGGTGTGTGGTGAGGAGAGGATGGTGTGATGAGTGAGGGTGTGTGGTGAGGAGAGGATGGTGTGATGAGTGAGGGTGTGTGGTGAGGAGAGGATAGTGTGATGAGTGAGGTGTGTGGTGAGGAGAGGATGGTGTGATGAGTGAGGGTATGTGGTGAGGAGAGGATAGTGTGATGAGCAGAGGATAGTGTGATGAGTGAGGGTGTGTGGTGAGGAGAGGATGGTGTGATGAGTGAGGGTGTGTGGTGAGCAGAGGATAGTGTGATGAGTGAGGGTGTGTGTTGAGCAGAGGATGGTTTGATGAGTGAGGGTGTGTGGTGAGCAGAGGATGGTGTAATGAGTGAGGGTGTGTGGTGAGCAGAGGATGGTGTGATGAGTGAGGGTGTGTGGTGAGCAGAGGATGGCTTGATGAGTGAGGGTGTGTAGTGAGCAGAGGATGGTGTGATGAGTGAGGGTGTGTAGTGAGCAGAGGATGGTGTGATGAGTGAGGGTGTGTGGTGAGCAGAGGATGGTGTGATGAGTGAGGGTGTGTGGTGAGCAGAGGATGGTGTGATGAGTGAGGGTGTGTGGTGAGCAGAGCATAGTGTGATGAGTGAGGGTGTGTGGTGAGCAGAGCATAGTGTGATGAGTGAGGGTGTGTGGTGAGGAGAGGATGGTGTGATGAGTGAGGGTGTGTGATGAGGAGAGGATGGTGTGATGAGTGAGGGTGTAGGTGAGCAGAGGATGGTGTGATGAGTGAGGGTGTGTGGTGAGGAGAGGATAGTGTGATGAGTGAGGGTGTGTGGTGAGCAGAGGATGGCGTGATGAGTGAGGGTGGGTGATGAGGAGAGGATGGCGTGATGAGTGAGGGTGTGTGGTGAGCAGAGGATGGCGTGATGAGTGAGGGTGTGTGGTGAGCAGAGGATGGTGTGATGAGTGAGGGTGTGTGGTGAGGAGAGGATAGTGTGATGAGTGAGGGTGTGTGGTGAGCAGAGGATGGTGTGATGAGTGAGGGTGTGTGGTGAGCAGAGGATGGCGTGATGAGTGAGGTGTGTGGTGAGGAGAGGATAGTGTGATGAGTGAGGGTGTGTAGTGAGCAGAGGATGGTGTGATGAGTGAGGGTGTGTGGTGAGCAGAGGATGGTGTGATGAGTGAGGGTGTGTGGTGAGCAGAGGATGGTGTGATGAGTGAGGGTGTGTGGTGAGCAGAGGATGGTGTGATGAGTGAGGGTGTGTGGTGAGCAGAGGATGGCGTGATGAGTGAGGTGTGTGGTGAGCAGAGCATAGTGTGATGAGTGAGGGTGTGTGGTGTGGGGGCTGTGCTTTGGCAAAGTGGGTGGGGTTATATCCTTCCTGTTTTGCCCTGTCCGGGGGTGTCCTCGGATGGGGCCACAGTGTCTCCTGACCCCTCCTGTCTTAGTCTCCAGTATTTATGCTGCAGTAGTTTATGTGTCGGGGGGCTGGGGTCAGTTTGTTATATCTGGAGTACTTCTCCTGTCCTATTCGGTGTCCTGTGTGAATCTAAGTGTGCGTTCTCTAATTCTCTCCTTCTCTCTTTCTTTCTCTCTCTCGGAGGACCTGAGCCCTAGGACCATGCCCCAGGACTACCTGACATGATGACTCCTTGCTGTCCCCAGTCCACCTGGCCATGCTGCTGTTCCAGTTTCAACTGACCTGAGCCCTAGGACCATGCCCCAGGACTACCTGACATGATGACTCCTTTCTGTCCCCAGTCCACCTGGCAATGCTGCTGCTCCAGTTTCAACTTCCACCTGACTGTGCTGCTGCTCCAGTTTCAACTGTTCTGCCTTATTATTATTCGACCATGCTGGTCATTTATGAACATTTGAACATGTTGGCCATGTTCTGTTATAATCTCCACCCGGCACAGCCAGAAGAGGACTGGCCACCCCACATAGCCTGGTTCCTCTCTAGGTTTCTTCCTAGGTTTTGGCCTTTCTAAGGAGTTTTTCCTAGCCACCGTGCTTCTACACCTGCATTGCTTGCTGTTTGAGGTTTTAGGCTGAGTTTCTGTACAGCACATTGAGATATCAGCTGATGTACGAAGGGCTATATAAATACATTTGATTTGATTTGATTTGGTGAGCAGAGGATGGTGTGATGAGTGAGGGTGTGTGGTGAGCAGAGGATGGCGTGATGAGTGAGGGTGTGTGGTGAGCAGAGGATGGCGTGATGAGTGAGGGTTTGTGGAGGAGAGGAGATGTGGCCTCACACTGCTGCATCGTCTACCACAGTTTAGAGTGTTACCCGCCCGCCACACGGCAAGTTATTTCAGCCTAATTATCACCATGCACCCTGCCAATGAGACCTCTTCCTCTCACCTCAGAGTTGAAGAGCCTCCTGCAATTGGTGAGGCCATTAAAAATAGTGCACACAGGGGAGGAACGTGAGGGGTTCACGCAGGAGAGGGAGAGGGACAGGACGGGAGGGTTTCACGCAGGAGAGGGAGAGGGACAGGACGGGAGGGTTTCACGCAGGAGAGGGAGAGGGACAGGACGGGAGGGTTTCACGCAGGAGAGGGAGAGGGACAGGACGGGAGGGTTTCACGCAGGAGAGGGAGAGGGACAGGACGGGAGGGTTTCACGCAGGAGAGGGAGAGGGACAGGACGGGAGGGTTTCACGCAGGAGAGGGAGAGGGACACGACGGGAGGGTTTCACGCAGGAGAGGGAGAGGGACAGGACGGGAGGGTTTCACGCAGGAGAGGGAGAGGGACAGGACGGGAGGGTTTCACGCAGGAGAGGGAGAGGGACAGGACGGGAGGGTTTCACGCAGGAGAGGGAGAGGGACAGGACGGGAGGGTTTCACGCAGGAGAGGGAGAGGGACAGGACGGGAGGGTTTCACGCAGGAGAGGGAGAGGGACAGGACGGGAGGGTTTCACGCAGGAGAGGGAGAGGGACAGGACGGGAGGGTTTCCAGTTCAACAGCAGCCTGTAGGCTTGCAGGCCATGTCTCCTGGTCACGTAACTCTATCATAGGGCCAATAGGTAATTGCCTGTGCTTTATGTGAGCAGATGCTTCAGACATGAATTAGCAGAGCATATCTCCTCTGGTATGTGCATGTGCAGAAGAGGCAGCCATTGGACAAGGAACCAAATCACCCCCGTTCGTTCCCCCATTCACTGTGTAGACAAAACATTATAAGAAATGTTCATCTCTGTGACAGTAGAACCAAAATATTTCAACAAAAGTACACACAAGGCAGTGCTGTCACTTCAACAAAAATGATTCAACTTCAGCTCAGTGATGTAAGCTACTACTTCTACCACTACTTCTGCTGATACTGCTACTACTATGTAGAGTATATGTAACTGGCTGTGGGTGTGCTGCTCAGATGACATGTTGTGTGTATCTCCCTCGGTTACCGGGACACCGCTGAATGTTCTGGAATGCTGGGCATATCTGTCTGGGCCTTTTCCCGGGCAATGGCTGCACTGCGCCACTCAGTCAATCTGCACTTCAATGCAATCTTTTGGATTGGGCCGACATACCACTGGATGCCATGCTGGCCTGGGATATTTACATCTGTGATGTCACCACTCCATATAAAGAGAGAGAGTGAGGGAGAGAGAGAGAGAGAGAGAGAGAGAGAGAGAGAGATGTGCTGTCAAGTTACTTGTGACTTCCACTGGGGTCCATGAGGCAAATCCATGCATTCCCACCAAGCTAATTAAAGAAGTGGGAAAAACAACAACATTGAAGAATCTGGACTCTGAGTAGCATCAGATAGATCAACACACTAACATGTGACCTCGCTAGCTCATTATCTGGCCACAGTAATAGGTCTGCAGAGGTGTATAATCTCACAAAATGCTGCTTTCTTGCCATATAACGGAGAGAGAGAGTTTTATGATTACAGGAATTGAGCTGATCAAGGCTGTTCTCTCTCTCTCTCTCTCTCTCTGTGAAAGCCATTCCTGGCCTGACCCCTATGCCCCCTATGGCCCCTATGGCCAGCAGGCACCTCTCTCTCTCTGTCAGGCCTTAGCGGGACTCCCCAGAATTCTAACTAGCCAGTCAGACTGTATCTCAGGGAGCCGGGGCCTTCACCAGGGGCACCCCACAATTGACACAGTCAGGAGGAAGAAGAAAGAGCAAAACAAAAGTCTATTCACGCCTGAATCCTCAGATGGACTCCCCCATCCCCCTCTTAAAACAGGAAAAAAAGAGAGGGAAAGGAGAGAGAATGACACAAAGAATGAATGGAAGAAAAGAAAAGAGTGCAAAAGGTCGGAGTGAATACCTCACAGCAGTGAAATAAGGGACCGCTGAATGACAGCTGACTGTCATAAGAGCTGTGTTCCTCGTTTCAGCTTTTGTCTTCAGGTATTTTCATTTGGCTTGATGTTTTCCTCCAGGGGGCGATTTGTTGGTTGGGAAGCCACTTGTTTGTGGGGTTTACTGCAACAGGGAGTCCTGCCCAGCTCAGTGGGCTCTATTGATTCAAGCAGTGTTCTGCTCAACTAACTCAGTCTCGCGTCAGAATTAGTCATTCATCCATGTTTCTTAAACGTCAAATTTCACAGTTGTTGCAAATGTTAAATGTTGAAACATTTCAGGTTAAGTTTAGGAATTAACTCGGAAATCTTAAGGTTAGACATTACGTCCAAATGGAGTATTCTGGCGGTAGGGTAAGGGTTAAGGATAGGCTTAAAAACAAATGTGCGCCCTTGGAATCAGAGGCAGATGCTTACGCCCATACGCCATCCCACAACACCCTAGCAAAACTGAAACCTACTTGAAGGTAACAGCGCTCACTGTCTCCCCTGGTGGACAGTTTCCAAGTCATCTACCTACATCCCCAGACATGGATGGATTTCAAATACTGACTTGTATACAGGGGCGGCAGGAAGCCTAGTGGTTAGAGCTTTGGACTAGTAACAGAATGGTTGCTAGATCAAATCCCGAGCTGAGGTGAAAAGCTGTTGTTCTGCCCCTGAACAAGGCAGTGTACCGACTGTTCCGAGGCTGTCATAGAATTATTTTTTTGTTCTTAACTGAATTGCCTGCTTAAAAACAACAAAAAACCTGGCTGCAACTGTGCACCTAACCCATGGCTCCTGCATTACTTATGAAAGTCCACAACTCACTGCTGCATCAGTAAGAATGTATTTAATAGCCAAGTAAACAAGGCAAAAAATCATCCTTAATATTGCTGTAAAAATGGCTTTCCTTTTAATATGTCTGTAAAACGTCTCTGTATGTTATGTCTCCAAGTTGGATGTTGCCTTCATGCTGTTTAATGAGGAGAAAATGTGACCTGAATGTCAAACACTCCTTGTTGTTGCCTGACGTCTTGGGATAGATATCAATTATGCTGCTCTCCCTCTTCCCTTGCTCAGTCCCTAAGTTTCTCTCTCGCTCTCTCTCTTTTTATTTATCTTTTTCTCTGTCTTTTTCTCTCTCTCTCGTGCTCTCTCTCTGGTGTGTCTCCAGTCACTTGTAGACATGTGGACTGCCTGCCTGCCTCTGCCCCTGCCTCTGACAGCCGAGGCTGGCCTTTTATTGTTCCTCAGGAGCCTATAAATCGGCACTGCAGAGATGTTTGCTAAAAGGGGGATCTGGGTCAAAGGTCGCTTAGCCCTGTCCTTTGGCCCCTCAAGCCAGATGGCACGTCTAGGTTCCCAGGCTGTCAGAGAGCAGCCCTGCTCTGGAAGCCTCTCTCTCTCTCTCTCTTTCTCTCTTTCTCTCTTTCTCTCTTTCTCTCTTTCTCTCTCTTTCTCTTTCTCTTTCTCTTTCTCTTTCTCTTTCTCTTTCTCTTTCTCTTTCTCTTTCTCTTTCTCTTTCTCTCTCTCTCTCTCTCTCTTTCTCTCTCTCTTTCTCTCTCTCTCTCTCTCTCTTTCTCTCTCTCTCTCTCTCTCTCTCTCTCTCTCTCTGCTTCTCCTTCTCTCTCTCCTCCTCTCTCTTCCACAAGTCCTAGCCTACTGTGGCAAACACACCTCACCCTCAACAAAGATTCCACTCCTTTTCTGGCGGTAGGGGATACCAATAGAGGGTAAACAGGATGGGAAAATGTGAACCCAGGCTGGGAAATGCCAATAAAATACCTAGTGTGAGTGAGATGTTCAACAATCGGCTACAGAAGGCATTATCACTGCCAAAGAGCCACATTTTTTTAACCCCTCCTTTTTAGCATATTTGTTTGCTAAGTAGATGTTTAAATCCTCATTGAAAAATGACTGAATTACCTCGCTTTATTTCACCATTAATACAGGAATGGTTAGGTAATTAATTTCCCTAATTGCCCCAGCCGGGTTGGTGTCAGTTACACCCACTCCCATGTAAATACCTCCTATTAGCTTTAGTACGGCTCTTATTACAGGCTCTGTGTGGTTCTGCTACATCTGGGAATCAGAGGGTGAGGAGGGAGGAGGAGTAAGGAGGGGTGAGGAAGGAGGACGGAAGGAGGGAGGATGGGGGAGGAAGGAGGGAGGATGGAGGAGGAAGGAGGGAGGACAAAAATCAGTGGATGCTCTTCAGAGGAGGAAGTTTGGGACTATCCTCCTCAGTGAATTTCAGAAAAATGTAATAGTGAAACATTTAAAAACAATACTAAATATATTCACATCACAAATAATGGATTAAAACACACTGTTTTACAATGAAGGTCTACATTAGCCTCAACAATACTCTGTAGGGTAGCACCATGGTAGCACACTCTTCCATAGAGTTACACAGTCATCTTTGCAACTTCCGGAGGACGTCCTCCAACCTATCAGAGCTCTTGCAGCATGAACTGATATGTTGTCACCCAATCAAAGGATCAGATAATTAATCCAGTGCTGAAAGGAAAAGCTACAGCTAGCTAGCACTGCTGTGCATAACATGTGGTGAGTAGTTGACTCAAAGAGAGAGAATGACAATAGTTGAACAGTTTTGAACAAATGCATTTCTTCAAAAATGAAGGACAAGCAAGAGAGCGAGAGAGAGAGAGAGAGAGAGAGAGAGAGAGAGAGCCTGCTAGTTTAGCCTACTCAAACACCCAGCTCAAACAGAAAGGGATGCCATGTTAACTAGCTGGCTATGGTTAGCAAACACGGGAACTCTTCCAAGTCAAGATAAGCTTTTGGTTTTATTCATGTATGAATACACCATCCCACCAGTGTAACTGCTAAACTGGCTGACTGTACACTGTACTGCATGATTGCAGCGGATTACTGTTCTGGTGGCTATCTTGACTATGACGTTAGCTAGTATGGTGACAACGGTGTAGGCTGTGTGTAGCGGTTAGGGGTTATGATATGAAGGTTTGGCTTGGAAAGGTTTTTTTGCCTGGCCACAGACAGCTGATGTGTTGTGAACTGAATTACACAGATAAAGGGAAAAGGTGAGAGGAGGAGAGCTAGTAGATGCAAGAAGGAATTATACAACAAGCAAAGTGATCATGTTGTTCGTATGTGGCTGCTATGAAAATGAAATGTGTTTGTCCATGATCAGGGTGTATTCATTCTGCCGATTCTGTTGAAAAACATTTCTGAAATGGAAGTCTGTTGAAAAACATTTCTTAACGGAAGCAAACTGATTGGTACTCACTCCTTTGGGTGTTATCAAATAAGTAAACAGTTAAACCTAAGCCTAAACTTAAAAGTGGGCGCCTGCAGAAATGCATCTTTACAAATAAACCTACCAAACATGCTTCTCGACTTGTAATACCATACCAGCCTGTTATAAATATAGAATGTCAGGAGGCTGAATTGCCCACTCTAGACTAAGCTCCTTATGCTGACTTATACATATAGGAGGATTTGTATGAGTGAACTTACAATAGCGGTGAAGGTAGAGTAGTCCCACTCCACACGCTAAGTAAACAAAGGATGTGAGAAGCGCCCGCCTTAGAGCCTCACTCGTCGAGGGCTTCAATATGAACATCCCTCTAGCTCCCCTCCAGGGTTGTTTAGGAGGACTCTCCAACAGGTTTCCTGCTCCCTGCGCTCCCATTTTGAAGTGAAGCGCAGATATCCTGTTGGCGACGGGGAGACAAGCCGAGTAAGTGTGTCACCCCGGTCGCAGTTGGGGCGGATTGGGTTGGCTGTCTCTTCCCTCTCTCTAGCCAGAGCTGTGCTCCTGAATCCAGGGCAGGACCCCAGTGAACAGTGGAATATGCAGCAACCACCAGAAGCAGAGAGAGAAGCCCAGGAAAAACTGACTTATACAGAAATACTGAGAAAATCTGTAACCCAAAAAAACAGCTCTGTGAGGAACAGCCAGGGCTGGGCTGGGGTGCTGGCCTTATTTAGTGATTGGAGATGAACCAGTGCTATCTTTAGGGAGGGTGGTGGCCTTATTTAGTGATTGGAGATGAACCAATGATATGTGTTGAGAAGGAGCCTCCTGTTAGAGACAGCTTATTCTTTCAGGTCAGTAGCCGTGGGGAATGGGCAGGATGCTGCATTACGCACCTCGTGAAGCCTGCTTTCAGATCTGTGTTGACAAAAACACACACACTCACACACGTACGCATGCACACACACACACACACACACACACACACACACACACACACACACACACACACAACTACACACACACAACACTCTTTTTGAAACTTCAGAACAGATTTTCCAGATGTCTTTTTTTGCAGCGTAGTATTGATATCCATGTACATGTATCCAGGTTACGCACCGTCATTTTTAGTCTGATGTTAGTAGGCCCTTTCATGCTTACCCTGTAGAATACTGGTTCAATCATGAGTGCACAACATGTACGGTATCGAGGAAAATCAGTTCAACTGCTGTGATTTTGTCTTGAGAAAATGCATGTGTGCATAGAAAGAAGCTAAACAAAGTAAAAAGGCCAGTTTCATCCTCTGTAAGGAAATCTTCATGGGAAAAAAATTAATACATTAGGATTTGAATGTGAGATCACCAGAGAGAGTATAGTCTTGAAGGTTTTCAATAAAATGCCCATGTGACAACTTTTGCACATCTTTGCAAATTCCATTCTCTCTCCATCACTTTGGGAGTGTTTACAGCTGTGGAAAATACTCTGAGCCATCTGCAGCTCTGGCCTTTACAGAAGGTAATGCACTGATGTTGTTACTTGGTACACTGTGGCCTTTACTCCATATTATTCTATGAATGCTAGCTGCAGAAGAGGACAATGACTGTTTATGCCTGCAAGCAGTGGAAGTCCTCTAAGCCAGAGGAATCAGACTTTAAGTGAAACCAGGCTTTTCAGAGAATGAGTAGTTCCCTTGCCAACATGTTTTTTGATGGGGTTTTTGTGGACCAGATAAAAAAAAGTATTGAATCACTGCTTTGTTCACATTTACGCTGGTCGGAAAATGACAGTCAAACAAAGACTTATAGTTCTGGTTTGGGATCAGTTGTGGCCTGAGAGACAGATTTCCATACCTTCAAAGAGCCACACCTCCAAACCAGGGAGAGAAGAGCCACATCCTCCAAACCAGGGAGAGAAGAGCGTCATCCTCCAAACCAGGGAGAGAAGAGCGTCATCCTCCAAACCAGGGAGAGAAGAGCGTCATCCTCCAAACCAGGGAGAGAAGAGCCACATCCTCCAAACCAGGGAGAGAAGAGCGTCATCCTCCAAACCAGGGAGAGAAGAGCCACATCCTCCAAACCAGGGAGAGAAGAGCGTCATCCTCCAAACCAGGGAGAGAAGAGCGTCATCCTCCAAACCAGGGAGAGAAGAGCCACATCCTCCAAACCAGGGAGAGAAGAGCGTCATCCTCCAAACCAGGGAGAGAAGAGCGTCATCCTCCAAACCAGGGAGAGAAGAGCGTCATCCTCCAAACCAGGGAGAGAAGAGCCACATCCTCCAAACCAGGGAGAGAAGAGCGTCATCCTCCAAACCAGGGAGAGAAGAGCGTCATCCTCCAAACCAGGGAGAGAAGAGCCACATCCTCCAAACCAGGGAGAGAATAGCCACATCCTAAGCCTGATGTGGCCTTGATGGTGGTACAAACCCCATTTACAAAACACAATTCCTCCATTCCTTCCTTCCCTCCCCATCCTGGCCCCATACCTCTTCCACTGGTAAGAGAGACGGGGAGAGAGAGTAAGAGAGAGACGGGGAGAAAGACTAAGAGAGAGTGAGAGAGAGAGAGAGAGAGAGAGAGAGGGAGAGAGAGAGAGAGAGGGAGAGAGAGAGAGAGAGAGGGAGAGAGAGAGAGTGAGAGACAGGGAGAGAGTAAGAGAGAGACGGGGAGAAAGACTAAGAGAGAGTGAGAGAGAGAGAGAGAGAGGGAGAGAGAGAGAGAAAACACATCATCCTTAGCTCTAGCATCTTCCCCAATACTTGGAACCAAGGACTGATCACCCCAATCCACAAAAGTGGAGACAAATTTGTCCCCAATAGCTACCGTGGGATATGCATCAACAGCAACCTTGAGAAAATCCTCTGCAATATCATTAACAGCAGACTCGTACATTTCCTCAGCGAAAACAATGTACTGAGCAAATGTCAAATTGGCTTTTTTCCAAATTCCAGTACGACAGACCACGTATTCACCCTGCCCACCCTAATTGACAAACAAACAAATCAAAACAAATGCAAAGGCAAAGTCTTCTCATGCTTTGTTGATTTCAAAAAAGCTTTTGACTCAATTTGGCATGAGGGACTGCTATACAAATTGATGGAAAGTGGTGTTGGGGGAAAAACATACGACACATAAAATCCAAGTACACAAACAACAAGTGTGCAGTTAAAATTGGAAAGAATACACACATTTCTTTCCAAATTGCCGGGGTGTGAGACAGAGATGCAGCTTAAGCCCCACCCTCTTCAACATAAATATCAACGAATTGGCGCGGGCACTAGAACAGTCTGCAGCACCCGGCCTCACCCTACTAGAATCTGAAGTCAAATGTCTACTGTTTGCTGATGATCTGGTGCTTCTGTCACCAACCAAGGAGGGCCTACAGCTGCACCTAGATCTTCTACTCAGATTCTGTCAGACCTGGGCCCTGACAGTAAATCTCAGTAAGACAAAAATAATGGTTTTCCAAAAAAGGTCCAGTTGCCAGGACTACAAATAAAATTCCATCTAGACACAGTTGCTCTAGAGCACACAAAAATATATACATACCTCCGCCTAAACATCAATGCCACAGGTGACTTACACAAAGCTGTGGCAAATGTTTTTTTAATCAGTTATAGAACCCATTGCCCTTTATGGTTGTGAGGTTGGGATGAGCTCACCAACAAATAAATTCAGAAAATGGGACAAACACCAAATTGAGACTCTGCATTCAGAATTCTGCAAAAAATATCCTCTCAACGTAAAACACCAAAAAATGCATGTAGAGCAGAATTAGGCTGTCACGTGCATCGTATGAATCGGACCAAGGCGCAGGGTGGTATGCGTACATTCTTTATTCTATTAAGAATGAACACCGAACAAACTAACCAAAATAACACACCGACACGTGAAGCTATACAAATGAGTGCTGACAGGCAACTACACATAGACAAGATCCCACAAACACCAAAAGGGAATGGCTACCTAAATATGATCCCCAATCAGAGACAACGATAAACAGCTGCCTCTGATTGGGAACCATATCAGGCCACCATAAACATGCAAAAACCCAGACCTACAAAACCATAGACATAAAAAAAACCTAGGCAATACAAAACCCCTAGACAATCCAAAACTAGTGTACCCACCCTAGTCACACCCTGACCTAACCAAAATATAAAGAAAACAGAGATATCTCAGGTCAGGGCGGGACAATGGGTCTTCTGTTAGTGTCAAACAGAGATATCTCAGGTCAGGGCGGGACATAGGCTAATACCTGCTAATTATCAAAATCCTGAAAAGAGCTGTTAAATTCTACAACCACCTAAAAGGAAGCGATTCCTAAACCTTCCATAACAAAGCCATCACCTACAGAGAAATTAACCTGGCGAAGAGCCTCCTAAGCAAGCTGGTCCTGGGGCTCTGTTCACAAACACAAACAGACCCCACAGAGCCCCAGGACAGCAATACAATTAGACCCAACCAAATCATGAGAAACAAAATGGTAATTACTTAACACATTGGAAAGAACTAGAATGTTATTTGTCTCTAAACAGAGAGTACACAGTGGCAGAATACCTTACCACCGTGACTGACCCAAAATGAAGGTCATCTTTGACTATGTGCAGACTTACTGAGCAAAGCCTTGCTATTGAGAAAGGCTGCCAAAAGCAGACCTGCCACTCAAAAGAAGACAGGCTATGTGCACACTGCCAACAAAATGAGGTAGAAACGTAGTTGCACTTCCTGACCTCTGGCCAAATGTATGACCATATTAGAGACACATATTTCCCTCAGATTATACAGACACACAAAGAATTCGAAAACAAATCCAATTCTGATAAACTCCCATATATATTGGGTGAATTACCAATCACAGCAGCAAGATTTGTGACCTGTTGCCACAAGAAAAGGGCAACCAGTGAAGAACAACCACCATTGTACATACAACCCATATTTATACTTATTTATTTTACCCTTTGTACTATGACAATTTTCACATCATTACAACACTGTATATAGATGTAATATGACATTTGAAATGTCTTTATTCTTTTGGAACTAGTGTAATATTTACTGTACATTTTTTATTGTTTATTTCACTTTTGTTTGTTATCTACTTCACTTGCTTTGGCAATGAAAACATGTTTCCCATGCCAATAAAGACCTTTCAGTTGAATTGAGGGAGAAAGAGAGAGAGAGAGAGAGTGTAGGAGAGAGAGAGAAAGAGAGAGAGAGCACAGGAGAGAGAAAGAGAGAGAGAGCGCGCAGGAGAGAGGGAGAGAGCGCAGGAGAGAGAGCGCGAGAGAGAGAGAGCGAGAGCAGGAGATCTCTGCACCGTGTTAAGACAGTGGAGTTGGGGTAAAGCATTGTCATGGGCGTGTGTCTAAAAGGAGGCTTCAGCCTTTGGCTTTCCATTTTAACACACCATAAATCACTCTTCTGGGCCTGGCCGTGCGTTACGTGAATGATATATTTTATTTACACTACAGAGGAAAACACACAAGGACCTTATTAATCATCCCCCACCTTTAATAATGATTCAACTTCCAGTCATTCATCACCTCTTCCAAAGCCTGCGGAAAAACAGGGAGCAAACAGGAAGAGGAAGAGAAAAACAAACACGTCTGGCTAACAAGCCGGGTGCTTGAGAGGATATAGCAAGCCACAACACCAAGAAATGAAACAAAGCATTTGAACCGCTACAGTAACTTAAACATACCGCTTGCTTACATTAGTGTTTTACCTAGTAATACTGTAGACTGTACACATATTCTGCTGCTGTAGATATGTACAGTACCAGTCCAAAGTCTGGACACACCCACTCATTCCAGGAGTTTTCTTTATTTGACTATTTCTACATTGTAAAACAAAACTATGAAGTAACACATTTGGAATCATGTAGTAACCAAAAAAGTGTTATACAAATCAAAATATGTTTGAGATTTGAGATTCTTCAAGTAGCCATCCTTTGTAACCCTCTGGGGCAGCAGATAGACTAGTGGTTAGAGTGTTGCGCCAGTAACCAAAAGGTTGCTGGATTGAGTCCCTGAGCTGACAAGGTAAACATATTTTGTTCAGCCCCTGAACAAGGCAGTTAACCCACTGTTCCCTGGTAGGCCGTCATTGTAAATAAGAGTTTGTTCTTAACTGACTTTCCTAGTTCAATAAAGTTTATATTCTCTCACCCAGCTTCATGTGGAATGCTTTTCCACATATATATATATTCTAAAACAATATATTTTAATGTCACATACACAGGTGAAGTGAAATGTGTTGTTTTTCAGGGTCAGACATAGTAGTAGGGTTGCTCAATGGTACAATAAATGGTGTTTCACCTTGTCAGCTCAGGTATACAAACCTGACCTTTAGGTTAGTAGCCCAACACTCTAAGCACTAGGTACCTGCTGGTACCTTATACCTCGATGACATGACAACTATTCTGCCTTGTGATATGTTTACACTAGTTAGCTTGAGCACTATGACTCACTTTCACTTGTCATCTCACTTAGAAGCTACCCTTAATGACAGACATAACCATCTACATCACCTACACAAAGCTGCGGCTGTCAGAATAATCTACTGGCTTGGCCAATGTGGATGAATTACTGTCCAAACTCGGCCATGAAACGTCACATTCTGTACTCAACAATGTTTTCCCTGGGTAGTCTATAAGAGCAAGATATAGTAGAATAGTTCAGAATGGTTCTTCATGTTAGAAATGATTTAGAAAGTGATCCTTCTTCCAGCCATCTCTGTAAGTTATACTTCACAGTATGCAGTGTGTTTGGAACTCTTCCAAATCACACAAGAGAGGACATTAAAATAACATCGGAGCACATACTTGAGGTCTGGGTTGTGGGAAAGTGAATGGGACAATGAGACAATACATGAAAGGAGATGAACAGAGCTAAGGAGTTTAATGCCTGGGACTGCTGGGAAAAGAAATGTCACACCACGTGAGTGGCTGAAGGCCATTTACACGACCTGTCTTGGCAGCCATTGCTGGAGTATTGCTGGGCTTGTTGGCAGGGTATAAATCGGGAATTAAAAACTAAAGCTGAGCACATTCCAGTCCCTCCCCTAAGATAGCGCTCTTAATAGCATCCTATAGGATAGACACCAAGCGGAAAACAAAAAATAAATATAGTCATCCCTGACTTTAACAGCTTGTACTCCTCCCTCCTGCTTTTAAAAAGCATTCTAGGGCGATGCAATCCCACATAACAACCAATAGATTGTTTTCAAATGTGTGTCTGTGTGTTTTTGTGTGTGTGTGTGTGTGTGTTTGTCTGTCTGTAGGTCTGTGTGTGCGTGTCTGTGTGTGTCTCTGTGTGTCTTTGTGTGTCTGTGTCTGTGTGTGTGTCTGTCTCTCTGCATGTGTGTCTGTTTGTGTGTCTGTATATATGTGCGTGTACGTGTGTGTGTCAGTGTGTGTGTCGGTGTGTGTGTCTGTGTGTGTCTTTATGTGTGTCTGTACGTCAGTGTCTGGGTGTCTGTGTGTGTACGTGTGTATGTGTGTGTGTGTCTGTGTGTGAGTGAGTGTCTGAGTGTATGTGTGTGTGTCTGAGAGTGTGTGTGTCTGTGTGAGTGTGTGTCTGTGTGACTGTGTAACTGTGTGTATGTGTGTGTCTGTGTATGTTTGTCTTCCTGTCTGTGTGTGTCTTTATGTATGTGTCTGTGTGTGTGTGTGTCTCTGTGTGTGTGTGTGTCTGTACGTGTGTTTATGTGTCTGTGTGTGTGTGTTTGTGTGAGTGTGTGTATGTGTCTGAAAGTCTGTCTGTGTGTATATGTCTGTATGTGTGTATATGTCTGTATGTGTGTCTGTGTGTATATGTCTGTATGTGTGTATATGTCTGTCTGTGTGTCTGTGTGTATGTGTCTGTCTGTGTGTGGTGTGTGTGACTGTGTGTGTGTGTGTGTCTGTGTGTCAGTGTGTCTGTGTGTATGTGTCTGTCTGTGTCTTTCTGTGTGTCTGTGTGTCAATGGGTGTTTGTCAGTGTGTGTTTGTGTCTGTGTGTGTTTGTATGGGTGTCTGTTTTAATTGTGTGTGTCTGTGTGTGTATTTGTGTCTGTATCTGTCTGTCTGTCTGCATGTCTGTGCATGTGTGTGTGTGTGTGTGTGTGTGTGTGTGTCTGTGTCTGTCTGTGTCTGTCTGTGTCTGTCTGTGTCTGTGTCTGTGTGTCATTGTGTGTGATTGTGTGTCAGTGTGTGTGGGTCTGTGTGTGTGTTTGTTTGTGTCTGTGTGTGTGTGTGTGTGTGTGTCTGTGTGCTTGTGTGTTTGTGAATGTGTGTCTCTCTGTCTATGTGTGTGTGTGTGTGTGTGTGTGTGTGTGTGTGATCGTGTGTGTGTATGTCTGTGTCTGTGTGTCTGTTTACCTGTCTGTGTGTGTGTCTGTGTGTCTGGTATCGATGTCTGTTTGTTTGTGAGTGTGTGTCTGTTTGTTTGTGTATTTGTAGCTGTTTGTGTGTGTGTCTGTGTGTGTGTGTGTCTGTGTGTGTGTGTGTGTGTGTGTGTGTGTGTGTGTGTGTGTGTGTGTGTGTGTGTGTGTGTGTGTCAGTGTCTGTGTGTTTCTGTGTGTGTGTGTGTGTGTGTGTGTGTGTGTGTGTGTGTGTGTGTGTGTGTGTGTGTATGTGTGTGTGTGTGTGCTTTTCCAGAAACATAAGATCCGTTTATGTCCCGTTTTTGCATAACCCTGCTCTGGTCTTCTTATCTTTCCGTGTGCTTTTCTCTTCCCCATTCATTCAACACCCGCTAATTCAATGTTGGATATGTTGGTACTGTGCTGCTTAATTTTGTCATTGTCAACACCGGATTTGTAAGTAAAAAATATATCCGTTGTCACAGTTAAACAGTAACAGCAAAGTGAGAAATAATTGAAAAAAAGGAAATAGTGTGATTTGATTATGTTGATTATGTTGTGACGGTAGTCTGATTATGTTGTGACGGTAGTCTGATTATGTTGTGACGGTAGTCTGTTTATGTTGTGACGGTAGTCTGATTATGTTGTGACGGTAGTCTGATTATGTTGTGACGGTAGTCTGATTATGTTGTGACGGTAGTCTGATTATGTTGTGACGGTAGTCTGTCATGTCGTAATGGCTTGGATCTCCTTAACAGTGATGCTTAATGAACCAAGGAAAGAACAATATACGTATTTTGAGAGCGTTATAGCTATCATAAAGTCATATACACGTTATAGAAAGAAGATTTAACACAGGTTCTGCTAAAGGAGGTTAACTGCAGTGTTTAGTAACTCCTATGAAAGATGGCAGCCTCTTTTATTGTCTGCCATGTATAACACGAATAAACCGTTTCTTTATGGAGTAGAATATATTTGATACAATAGATGGTTCAATCATTTAGGCTATTCTGTTCATGGAGTAACTGAAGAGGGAGTTTCTCTCAAACAGATTAAATGAATGTCGATACATGTATACATGGAGACGCCAGTCTACAGTGATATGGGCGCTTTATCACCTTATCACATTAAAAGACTATTGTCTACAAAGGAAAAAGCATGAGACTACCCCCACTCTGTCCATAGAAAGGCATCTCTTTCAAACCAAATCTTATCCTCACTAACCACTGAGTCTCAATAAATAACCATTAACATTTTATTGTACTCCTCTCCAAGATTTTTGTCATTTTTAAAATTTCCCTCCCTCCTCGAACCAATGATATATCGAAATCTGTGAGCCCTTAATCCTATTAATAAAGCTCTTGTCCACGTTACATTTATTTCTCTTTTAATCTCCTTCTCCGACTTCCCCTCTCTCCTCTGTCCCCTGGCTGACCCCTGTGAACATTTTCCCCCTGCGAGGCTGAGAAATTCAGATTGATACCACATATAATGGCCATTGTGGGTTTCATAACAAGCTGCTTGATGGTGTGATCAAGGACAGTTGAGCCTGACTGACCGTGCCAGCCATCTTCACTAGCCCAGGCAGGACCTCATGCGGCGTGCTGAGGTGGGGGGTCCTCCACTGTGCTTGCTGACAACCCACCATACTTGACCTCTCTGTTATTGTGTAGCCTCCATGTTTAATTGCTGCTGGGGAGGACTGTGTGTGTGTGTGTGTGTGTGTGTGTGTGTGTGTGTGTGTGTGTGTGTGTGTGTGTGTGTGTGTGTGTGTGTGTGTGTGTGTGTGTGTGTGTTTTTCTCAATGTTTTATTGCTCTAAATAAATTGAAGAATGACAAATAGAGATACTTATGCACATACGTTAATACAAATTCATGCATACATGTACATGCACACAGGCAGACAGTCAGGCAGGCAGTCAGGCAGGCAGTCAGGCAGTCAGGCAGTCAGGCAGGCAGGCAGGCAGGCAGGCAGGCAGTCAGGCAGTCAGGCAGGCAGTCAGGCAGTCAGGCAGTCAGGCAGGCAGTCAGGCAGTCAGGCAGTCAGACAGGCAGTCAGGCAGGCAGTCAGGCAGTCAGACAGTCAGGCAGGCAGGCAGGCAGGCAGGCAGGCAGGCAGGCAGTCAGGCAGGCAGGCAGGCAGGCAGTCAGGTAGGCAAGCAGGCAGTCAGGCAGTCGGGCAGGCAGTCAGGCAGTCAGGCAGGCAGGCAGGCAGGTACACAGGCAGGCAGTCAGGCAGGCAGTCAGGCAGTCAGGCAGGCAGGCAGGCAGGCAGTGTCTGTCTGGCTGCATGGCTGTATGGCTGTATCTCTCACAAGAGATGAAGGATGACTCCTACACACAGGCATAATCCTGATAGAAATCCTTGTCCTACATGCCTCAGTATTGGTTTATGGCACATCTTTATGGTGACACCAATCCATGGGCACAGAAGCCCCCTTCACTCTCTCTCCAAATCTTAAACCCATCGGTTCCACAGTTCCATCAATCCCAAATTAGCTTGCCATCCTTACCAGCAGACAGATTCCAACTGAATGGGAATCACCCCCATGCCTTCAATATTATATCAGATCAGAGTAGTCTACGGCAAATGGACTGATACAACAGTGAGAGGAAGTTAGCTTGTATGCATGACATCACCAATCAGCTTCCCATGCTGTGGAGAGAGATGGCTAGTTCCACTACTTAGCCCCCTAAAGGATGGAGCTGGGATTGCAGAAGAAAATAGGGGGAAAGCAAAGGGATGAGATGTGGAGGAGTAGAGGCACAAGAGACTATACTGCTACAATAATATCAAGGTTTACGGTAAGATGCTATTCTGCGACAAGAAAATCAAGGTTTACGGTAAGATGCTTCATAATTACATACTGTACTGTACTTCATCATTACATACTGTACTGTACTTCATCATTACATACTGTACTGTACTTCATCATTACATACTGTACTGTACTGTACTTCATCATTACATACTGTACTGCACTTCATCATTACATACTGTACTGTACTTCATCATTACATACTGTACTGCACTTCATCATTACATACTGTACTTCATCATTACATACTGTACTGTACTTCATCATTACATACTGTACTGTACTTCATCATTACATACTGTACTGCACTTCATCATTACATACTGTACTTCATCATTACATACTGTACTGTACTTCATCATTACATACTGTACTGTACTGTACTTCATCATTACATACTGTACTGTACTGTACTTCATCATTACATACTGTACTTCATCATTACATACTGTACTGTACTTCATCATTACATACTGTACTGTACTGTACTTCATCATTACATACTGTACTGTACTGTACTTCATCATTACATACTGTACTGTACTGTACTTCATCATTACATACTGTACTTCATCATTACATACTGTACTGTACTTCATCATTACATACTGTACTGTACTTCATCATTACATACTGTACTGCACTTCATCATTACATACTGTACTGTACTGTACTGTACTTCATCATTACATACTGTACTGTACTTCATCATTACATACTGTACTGTACTGTACTTCATCATTACATACTGTACTGTACTTCATCATTACATACTGTACTGTACTGTATTTACCCCTTTTAAAACCATTAATTGTGCTGGACTGTATGAGTTTCAAAATGGCTAGTTCGAAGAGTGACGTTGATAGACAATTACACAAAATATATATTTTATCTGAATAACTTTTCAAATAGTTTTTTTTCTAAATAACTTTTCAACTTTTCAGCTATGAGTAGAGGGGATTATGATCATGATGGATTCATGTGTCTTGATATAAATCTATATATTTTAATATGTAAAGATATGGTAGTTCATTGAGTTTTCTTGCAGGCGGTATATGCATGTCTCTCCCTATTTCAACATATAAACCAGGTAAACCAACTCACAATAACTATCTGTTTGTTTTTACTGTATGTCTTTCTCCACATATTCAATGAAACGTCGTCCAACAACAACAGGGATCTTTCATAACTAGGTAATAAGAGTGCCGTGTGTTGTTTCTGTTCGAAATGATCCCAGTGACTCGGCAGCCCTGTGTCTCAGACCCTGTGTCTCATTGATACACCAGGCATGGAGAACAGACATTGTCCAATGGTAGCCATAAAATAGGATACAGTTGCTTTACATGAAAATCTAATAGGCAATTTACATTTAAATTTCCTCTGTCTCTGTTACGGGTGGATTTAAAAGAGCAAAGGGGATACTTTTTAAAACCATGCACGGCTCCCATCCTCACCCTCCCCAACCCCCGGTGTTCCACAAGAGCTTTCATCCTCACCTTTAAGAGCAGCCAATCAGCCAGGTGCTTGGCACGGCACTATGGCGATGGCACCGAGGAAACCTGACGCCCTAAACAAAGGGTCTTCATTAAAACATCACCAGCAGGAAGGAGAGAGAGAGAGAGAAGAGAGAAGAGAGAGAGAGAGAGAGAGAGAAGAGAGAGAAGAGAGAGAGAGAGAGAGAGAGAGAGAGAGAGAGAGAGAGAGACCAAATTAGCCTCTCTCTGCAACGTGTACCCAGATCAAACAGCAGGTACACAGCAAAGAGAAGAGCCTCATTCAAACCTGAGGACTCCGGAAGAGACTTGCCCCAACATTCAACGACGGCCATATTGGGTCAGGCCACAAATGAAGATGTGAGGTGGAGTGGGCGGATGACTTTTAGCTCTGAACACAGGGGAGAGGAGAGCTCGGTTACCTGCTCAGCTGGCTGCCCAGAGAGAGGTGTCCAGATAGGGTCTTTGATGGTGTCTGTGTCACAGCCCAATCAAAGGACAACAAAGCACTTTTTGCAATCTCGTTTGAATATCACCATTATTGATAATAATAGGGTAGTGAGTATGGAGCCAGTATACTGTATTATAAACACTAGGGTAGTGAGTATGGAGCCAGTATACTGTATTATAACACTAGGGTAGTGAGTATGGAGCCAGTATACTGTATTCTAACACTAGGGTAGTGAGTATGGAGCCAGTATACTGTATTCTAACACTAGGGTAGTGAGTAATGGAGCCAGTATACTGTATTATAACACTAGGGTAGTGAGTATGGAGCCAGTATACTGTATTCTAACACTAGGGTAGTGAGTATGGAGCCAGTATACTGTATTCTAACACTAGGGTAGTGGGTATGGAGCCAGTATACTGTATTCTAACACTAGGGTAGTGAGTATGGAGCCAGTATACTGTATTATAACACTAGGGTAGTGAGTATGGAGCCAGTATACTGTATTATAACACTAGGGTAGTGAGTATGGAGCCAGTATACTGTATTCTAACACTAGGGTAGTGAGTATGGAGCCAGTATACTGTATTATAACACTAGGGTAGTGAGTATGGAGCCAGTATACTGTATTACAACACTAGGGTAGTGAGTATGGAGCCAGTATACTGTATTCTAACACTAGGGTAGTGAGTATGGAGCCAGTATACTGTATTATAACACTAGGGTAGTGAGTATGGAGCCAGTATACTGTATTATAACACTAGGGTAGTGAGTATGGAGCCAGTATACTGTATTACAACACTAGGGTAGTGAGTATGGAGCCAGTATACTGTATTATAACACTAGGGTAGTGAGTATGGAGCCAGTATACTGTATTATAACACTAGGGTAGTGAGTATGGAGCCAGTATACTGTATTCTAACACTAGGGTAGTGAGTATGGAGCCAGTATACTGTATTATAACACTAGGGTAGTGAGTATGGAGCCAGTATACTGTATTATAACACTAGGGCAGTGAGTATGGAGCCAGTATAGTGTACTATAACACTAGGGTAGTGAGTATGGAGCCAGTATACTGTATTCTAACACTAGGGTAGTGAGTATGGAGCCAGTATACTGTATTATAACACTAGGGTAGTGAGTATGGAGCCAGTATACTGTATTATAACACTAGGGTAGTGAGTATGGAGCCAGTATACTGTATTACAACACTAGGGTAGTGAGTATGGAGCCAGTATACTGTATTATAACACTAGGGTAGTGAGTATGGAGCCAGTATACTGTATTATAACACTAGGGTAGTGAGTATGGAGCCAGTATACTGTATTCTAACACTAGGGTAGTGAGTATGGAGCCAGTATACTGTATTATAACACTAGGGTAGTGAGTATGGAGCCAGTATACTGTATTATAACACTAGGGCAGTGAGTATGGAGCCAGTATAGTGTACTATAACACTAGGGTAGTGAGTATGGAGCCAGTATACTGTATTCTAACACTAGGGTAGTGAGTATGGAGCCAGTATACTGTATTATAACACTAGGGTAGTGAGTATGGAGCCAGTATACTGTATTCTAACACTAGGGTAGTGAGTATGGAGCCAGTATACTGTATTCTAACACTAGGGTAGTGAGTAATGGAGCCAGTATACTGTATTATAACACTAGGGTAGTGAGTATGGAGCCAGTATACTGTATTCTAACACTAGGGTAGTGAGTATGGAGCCAGTATACTGTATTATAACACTAGGGTAGTGAGTATGGAGCCAGTATACTGTATTCTAACACTAGGGTAGTGAGTATGGAGACAGTATACTGTATTCTAACACTAGGGTAGTGAGTATGGAGCCAGTATACTGTATTATAACACTAGGGTAGTGAGTATGGAGCCAGCATACTGTATTATAACACTAGGGTAGTGAGTATGGAGCCAGTATACTGTATTATAACACTAGGGTAGTGAGTATGGAGCCAGTATACTGTATTCTAACACTAGGGTAGTGAGTATGGAGCCAGTATACTGTATTCTAACACTAGGGTAGTGAGTATGGAGCCAGTATACTGTATTATAACACTAGGGTAGTGAGTATGGAGCCAGTATACTGTATTATAACACTAGGGTAGTGAGTATGGAGCCAGTATACTGTATTCTAACACTAGGGTAGTGAGTATGGAGCCAGTATACTGTATTATAACACTAGGGTAGTGAGTATGGAGCCAGTATACTGTATTATAACACTAGGGTAGTGAGTATGGAGCCAGTATACTGTATTCTAACACTAGGGTAGTGAGTATGGAGCCAGTATACTGTATTATAACACTAGGGTAGTGAGTATGGAGCCAGTATACTGTATTACAACACTAGGGTAGTGAGTATGGAGCCAGTATACTGTATTCTAACACTAGGGTAGTGAGTATGGAGCCAGTATACTGTATTATAACACTAGGGTAGTGAGTATGGAGCCAGTATACTGTATTATAACACTAGGGTAGTGAGTATGGAGCCAGTATACTGTATTACAACACTAGGGTAGTGAGTATGGAGCCAGTATACTGTATTATAACACTAGGGTAGTGAGTATGGAGCCAGTATACTGTATTATAACACTAGGGTAGTGAGTATGGAGCCAGTATACTGTATTCTAACACTAGGGTAGTGAGTATGGAGCCAGTATACTGTATTATAACACTAGGGTAGTGAGTATGGAGCCAGTATACTGTATTATAACACTAGGGCAGTGAGTATGGAGCCAGTATAGTGTACTATAACACTAGGGTAGTGAGTATGGAGCCAGTATACTGTATTCTAACACTAGGGTAGTGAGTATGGAGCCAGTATACTGTATTATAACACTAGGGTAGTGAGTATGGAGCCAGTATACTGTATTCTAACACTAGGGTAGTGAGTATGGAGCCAGTATACTGTATTCTAACACTAGGGTAGTGAGTAATGGAGCCAGTATACTGTATTATAACACTAGGGTAGTGAGTATGGAGCCAGTATACTGTATTCTAACACTAGGGTAGTGAGTATGGAGCCAGTATACTGTATTATAACACTAGGGTAGTGAGTATGGAGCCAGTATACTGTATTCTAACACTAGGGTAGTGAGTATGGAGACAGTATACTGTATTCTAACACTAGGGTAGTGAGTATGGAGCCAGTATACTGTATTATAACACTAGGGTAGTGAGTATGGAGCCAGCATACTGTATTATAACACTAGGGTAGTGAGTATGGAGCCAGTATACTGTATTATAACACTAGGGTAGTGAGTATGGAGCCAGTATACTGTATTCTAACACTAGGGTAGTGAGTATGGAGCCAGTATACTGTATTCTAACACTAGGGTAGTGAGTATGGAGCCAGTATACTGTATTCTAACACTAGGGTAGTGAGTATGGAGCCAGTATACTGTATTATAACACTAGGGTAGTGAGTATGGAGCCAGTATACTGTATTCTAACACTAGGGTAGTGAGTATGGAGCCAGTATACTGTATTATAACACTAGGGTAGTGAGTATGGAGCCAGTATACTGTCTTATAACACTAGGGTAGTGAGTATGGAGCCAGTATACTGTATTCTAACACTAGGGTAGTGGGTATGGAGCCAGTATACTGTATTATAACACTAGGGTAGTGAGTATGGAGCCAGTATACTGTATTATAACACTAGGGTAGTGAGTATGGAGCCAGTATACTGTATTATAACACTAGGGTAGTGAGTATGGAGCCAGTATACTGTATTATAACACTAGGGTAGTGAGTATGGAGCCAGTATACTGTATTATAACACTAGGGTAGTGAGTATGGAGCCAGTATACTGTATTCTAACACTAGGGTAGTGAGTATGGAGCCAGTATACTGTATTCTAACACTAGGGTAGTGAGTATGGAGCCAGTATACTGTATTCTAACACTAGGGTAGTGAGTATGGAGCCAGTATACTGTATTCTAACACTAGGGTAGTGAGTATGGAGCCAGTATACTGTATTCTAACACTAGGGTAGTGAGTATGGAGCCAGTATACTGTATTCTAACACTAGGGTAGTGAGTATGGAGCCAGTATACTGTATTCTAACACTAGGGTAGTGAGTATGGAGCCAGTATACTGTATTCTAACACTATGGTAGTGAGTATGGAGCCAGTATACTGTATTCTAACACTAGGGTAGTGAGTATGGAGCCAGTATACTGTATTCTAACACTAGGGTAGTGAGTATGGGGCCAGTATACTGTATTATAACACTAGGGTAGTGAGTATGGAGCCAGTATACTGTATTATAACACTAGGGTAGTGAGTATGGAGCCAGTATACTGTATTATAACACTAGGGTAGTGAGTATGGAGCCAGTATACTGTATTCTAACACTAGGGTAGTGAGTATGGAGCCAGTATACTGTATTCTAACACTAGGGTAGTGAGTATGGAGCCAGTATACTGTATTATAACACTAGGGTAGTGAGTATGGAGCCAGTATACTGTATTCTAACACTAGGGTAGTGAGTATGGAGCCAGTATACTGTATTCTAACACTAGGGTAGTGAGTATGGAGCCAGTATACTGTATTATAACACTAGGGTAGTGAGTATGGAGCCAGTATACTGTATTATAACACTAGGGTAGTGAGTATGGAGCCAGTATACTGTATTATAACACTAGGGTAGTGAGTATGGAGCCAGTATACTGTATTATAACACTAGGGCAGTGAGTATGGAGCCAGTATACTGTACTATAACACTAGGGTAGTGAGTATGGAGCCAGTATACTGTATTATAACACTAGGGTAGTGAGTATGGAGCCAGTATACTGTATTATAACACTAGGGCAGTGAGTATGGAGCCAGTATACTGTACTATAACACTAGGGCAGTGCGTATGGAGCCAGTATACTGTATTCTAACACTAGGGTAGTGAGTATGGAGCCAGTATACTGTATTCTAACACTAGGGTAGTGAGTATGGAGCCAGTATACTGTATTCTAACACTAGGGTAGTGAGTATGGAGCCAGTATACTGTATTCTAACACTAGGGTAGTGAGTATGGAGCCAGTATACTGTATTCTAACACTAGGGTAGTGAGTATGGAGCCAGTATACTGTATTCTAACACTAGGGTAGTGAGTATGGAGCCAGTATACTGTATTCTAACACTATGGTAGTGAGTATGGAGCCAGTATACTGTATTCTAACACTAGGGTAGTGAGTATGGAGCCAGTATACTGTATTCTAACACTAGGGTAGTGAGTATGGGGCCAGTATACTGTATTATAACACTAGGGTAGTGAGTATGGAGCCAGTATACTGTATTATAACACTAGGGTAGTGAGTATGGAGCCAGTATACTGTATTCTAACACTAGGGTAGTGAGTATGGAGCCAGTATACTGTATTCTAACACTAGGGTAGTGAGTATGGAGCCAGTATACTGTATTATAACACTAGGGTAGTGAGTATGGAGCCAGTATACTGTATTATAACACTAGGGTAGTGAGTATGGAGCCAGTATACTGTATTATAACACTAGGGTAGTGAGTATGGAGCCAGTATACTGTATTATAACACTAGGGCAGTGAGTATGGAGCCAGTATACTGTACTATAACACTAGGGTAGTGAGTATGGAGCCAGTATACTGTATTATAACACTAGGGTAGTGAGTATGGAGCCAGTATACTGTATTATAACACTAGGGCAGTGAGTATGGAGCCAGTATACTGTACTATAACACTAGGGCAGTGCGTATGGAGCCAGTATACCCTATTCTAACACTAGGGTAGTGAGTATGGAGCCACATACTGTATTATAACACTAGGGTAGTGAGTATGGAGCCAGTATACTGTATTATAACACTAGGGCAGTGAGTATGGAGCCAGTATACTGTACTATAACACTAGGGTAGTGAGTATGGAGCCAGTATACTGTATTCTAACACTAGGGTAGTGAGTATGGAGCCAGTATACTGTATTCTAACACTAGGGTAGTGAGTATGGAGCCAGTATATTGAAGAAGAGCAGAGTGCAGGATGTGGACTGTCATAATAATGATAGAAGAGGTGTACAAACACTCCTGACAATCAACTGAATATCAATGGAAAATACTAAATGTTGTTCACCTTTATGGCTGTACTCTAGACGCACCATTAGTACATCAGCAGCACACAGAACTACTGTCACTGTCGAAATGTATTGCACTTAGGTATCTACACTGAACAAAAATATAAACACAACATGCAACCATTTCAAAGATGTTACTGAGTTACAGTTGATATCTGGAAATCAGTCAATTGAAATAAATAAATCTATGCATTTCAAATGACTGGGAAAGGGTAGGGGCGTGGATAAGAAGACCACCATTTGCCTCATGCAGCGCGACACAGCTCATTCGCATCGAGTTGATCAGACTGTTGATTGTGGCCTGTGGAATGTGGTCACACTCCTCTTCAATGGCTGTGTGAAGTTGCTGGATTTTGGTGGGAACTGGAACACGTTGTCATACACGTCGATCCAGAGCATTCCAAACATGGTCAACGGGCGACATGTCTGGAGAGTATGCAGGCCATTGAAGAACTTCCTGGAATTCTGTACAGATCCTTGCGACATGAGGCTGAAACATGAGGTGGTGGCGATGGATAAATGGCATGACAATGGGCCTCAGGACCTTGTCAATGTATCGCTGTGCATTCAAATAGCCATCAATAAAATTAAATTGTGTTCGTTGTCCGTAGCTTATGCCTGCCTATACCATAACCCCACCACCACCATGGAGTACTCTGTTCACAACATTGACATCAGCAAACCACTCACTAACTTGACTTCATACACGCTGTCTGCCATCTACCCGGTACAATGCCCACTGAAGTCATTTACATTACCGATCTGCAGTCAGGTCAAGATGCTGGTGAGGACGGCGAGCACGCAGATGAGCTTCCCTGAGACGGTTTCTGACAGTGTGTGCAGAAATTCTTCGGTTGTGCAAATACACAGTTTAATCTGCTGTCCCGCAGGTGAAGAAGCCGGATGTGGAGCTCCTGGCCTGGTGTGTTTAGAAGTGGTCTGCGGTTGTGAGGCCAGTTGGACGTACTACCAAATTCTCTAAACAACGTTGAAGGTTGGCTTATGGTAGAGAAATGAACATTCATTTCTCTGGTAACAGCTCTGCTGGACATTCCTGCAGTCAGCATGTCAGTACACTCCCTCAAAACATGACATCTGTGGCGTTGTGTGACAAAACTGCACATTTACCCAGAGGAGGATACGAGGGGAGATGATCCCACTGCTAATGTTTCCTAATGTTGTCTCTCTCCTTCCCTGTTGTCTAACTGTTCTGGGATGGTCTGCCAAGGTGCTGCTCTCCTGCAAGCGTTCGTACCAAAGGGCAACCTATCCCGACATAGAACACTATGCTAAAAGTAGTGCACTATGTAGGTAATAGGTTACCTTTTGGGATGCGGACGGAGAGTAAACGCTGAGTGAGGGTGAGATCCTTCCGTGTTTTGGAGCCTGTTTCACTCAACTCTGGCTCAGGTGTCAAAATAAATCAATATGTTCAAAATGAGAACATCGACACAACATGTAGGCATTCAGTATTTATACAATTTCTAGTTGCTCAATACATATGTTACATTAGACATACAGGATGTTGTATCGTGGCAACTGACATGGTAGCTATCGGATACAAGCAAGAATGTTTACATCTCCATGTCATTGTATTACGTCACTGTATTATCAAGGATGCTATTGTGTTTCCCATCATATCTGCTCAATGTTACCTAGGCTAATTTGATGTGACATACTGTGTGTGACAGTTCATTCTCTCCTCTCATATGTTTATACAGACCCAAGTTGTGCCCCAAATGGCATCCTATTACCTTTGTTGCGCACTACTTTGGAGCAGGACCCGACAGAGCTCTGGTCAAAGGTCAAAAGTAGATCACTATATATATAGAGAGAATAGGGTGCAATTGGGACGCAGCCCGCGTCTTTCCATGGAAGGGGCTGACTAAATCCTCATTGCCGAGGTAAACAGGGAACCATTCATGAGAGGATAAGTGTGTGAAGTTAATGGAGCAGGAATGCACTGCTTTAACCTAAAGTATTCATGTGTACCCGAGTGGACCTGGGAGGGGAAGATGGGAGAAGCTATAACGCAATCAATAAAACACGACTTTAACGGATATAGAATTATATACCTTAGGTGCATCGTACCTGTCACTCGGTCGCGTCATGCCATTGTTATAAACGTTCTCCAGACGCTCTCTACCTGCGGCGCCGTAGTGGTGCCGTTGTGAATAACCTAGTCATTCTGGACTAGGGCTAACTACTGTTTAGTCTAAATTACACTAGAGTGCCTGGAAATATGATGACATTCCTAAAGTAGTCAAATACTTAGTAGGAAATAATTATGCCAGCATTATCATGTCATCAAATGTATTTTAAACACATGGCACTGTTGTCATTAGTTAGCAAAATCAATCCAAAATAGCTATCAATGCTGACGTTAGCTAGCTAAAATCTTTTGGCCTCCCCTCAATCTTAGCAAACATTAAACTGCATCTAAAGTCAGTCTGGCAATATCAAAAAGGTTTTCCTACTAGTTATTTGCCTCTTGAATGTCATTGTATTTCCAAGCCACTGTAATGCACCTTTGATGAAATCTTCACCAGAGCTCATTGACGATGCATTGAGTAGAATGCTTAGTCGGGCATCAGTTCAAAGCGAATCTATGAAATAACACATGGATTAATGTAGTAACCAACTTTTTTTTAAACAAATCAAAATATATTTTATATTTGAGATTCTTCAAAGTAGCCACCCTTTGCCTTGATGACAGCTTTGCACACTCTTGGCATTCTCTCAACCAGCTTCACCTGGAATGCTTTTCCAACCGTCTTGAAGGAATTCCCACAAATGCAGAGCACTTATTGGCTGCTTTTCCTTCACTCTGCGGTCCAATTCATCCCAAACCATCTCAATTGGGTTGAGGTTGGGTTATTGTGGAGGCCAGGTCATCTGATGCAGCACTCATTCACTCTCCTTCTTGGTCAAATAGCCCTTACACAGCCTGGAGGTGTGTTTTGTCATTGTCCTGTTTAAAAACAAATGATAGTCCCACTAAGCACAAACCAGATGGGATGGCGTATCGCTGCAGAATGCTGTGGTAGCCATGCTGGTTAAGTGTGCCTTGAATTCTAAATAAATCACAGACAGTGTCCCCAGCAAAGCACATCCACACCATCACACCTCCTCCTCCATGCTTCACGGTGGGAACCACAAATGCAGAGAAAATCCACTCACCTACTTTGCGTCTCATAAAGACACAGCAGTTGGAACCAAAAATATCACATTTGGACTGATAAAACCAAATTACAAATTTCCACCGGTCTAATGTCCATTGCTCATCTTTCTTGGCCCAAGAAAGTCTCTTCTTCTCATTGGTGTCCTTTAGTAGTGGTTTCTTTGCAGCAATTCAACCAAGAAGGCATGATTCACACAGTCTCCTCTGACCAGTTGATGTTGAGACATGTCTGTTACTTGAACTCTGTGAAGCATTTATTTGGGCTGCAATTTCTGATGCTGGTAACTCTAATGAATTTATTGTCTCTAGCAGAGGTAAATCTGGGCCTTCCATTCCTGTGGTGGTCCTCATGAGATCCAGTTTCATCATACCTATTGATGGTTTTTGCGACTGCGCTTGAAGAAACTTTCAAAGTTCTTGACATTTTCCGCATTGACTGACGTTCATGTTTTAAAGTAATGATGGACTGTCGTTTCTCTTTTCTTATTTGAGCTGTAATATGGACTTGGTCTTTTACCAAATAGGGTAAATACAACATACAAAATGTTGTATCAAGACCGCCCAAATGAGCCTAATTGGTTTATTAATACATTTTCAAGTTTAGAATTGTGCACACTCCTCAAACAATAGCATGGTATTATTTCGCTGTTATAGCTACTGTAAATTGGAGAGTGCAGTTAGATTAACAAGAATGTAATCTTTCTGCCCAAATCAGATATGTCCATGTCTTGGGAAATGTTCTTGTTACTTCTCTTGTTTAACACTTTTTGGTTATTACATGATTCCATATGTGTTATTTCATAGTTTCGATGTCTTCACTATTATTCTGCAATGTAGAAAATAGTACAAATAAAGAAAAACCTTTGAATGAGTAGGTGTGTCCAAACCTTTGACTGGTACTGTACTTCAGTGGGATAAAGGACATACGATGGCATGATTTAGAAAGTACACCTTTAAATTATTGATATATTCTATTAGTCAAATATTGCATGGTCCATGCCTGAAGAGCATTGTACTGTGGTGGTTATCAGTGCAGGCGATGTGGAGTAATGAATGTATGACGACTTGCAGACTGGCTCACACTATGCACTGTGTCATCGTGCCCTTAAAAAAGGGGGAGGGCTCCGTTTGAACTTAAGGAAAGTTATGGAAAATATCTCTCACCAAGGACACAGCGCCAGATGTGCTAAGACTTATGGGGGCCATAATAAGTGGCCAAGGCTCTGGTGTGGGCCTTTTTAAGTTAGGCTGCAATCCAGCACCTTCAACTTATTAAGCTGTCAAGAGTTGCAATGATTAAAACCAAAGAAAGGTCAGTGTCAGACCTTCAGCATTGTGCGACCCTGATATTTGCTTTTAGGCTCCTAGACCTAATGAAGATGTAGCTGGGATGGAATGAAATTGGTATTTTGAGATGGGCATTTTTCCCCCTCTTGTTTTTTAATACCGGAAGGGCCCTTGTAAAATTCTCCAATACGTTCTATTTTCATCTTTCTCTTCAAATATTACTTTCTCCCTTTCTCCTTCTCTGTTCTTCTTTTTCATCCTTGAAGAATTCTTAGAAATGTATTTCATCTGAGGAAGAGTAAAAGGAGGAGTGGGGAAATCAGACTCATTGGGAGGGAGTGGAATGCTGGGCTGTGCTAGTCTCCATTCAGATGGTTTTGCATATCATCATGCATGGAGATCAAAGGGAGCAGGTTAATAGGAATGGGCTGGGAGGATAATTATGGGGAGAGGATGGATGGGGGAACAGTGGGCCGGGACGCGCTGCCCTCCTAATATGCTCTCATTCTGCTGACAGCTGGATTCCAGAGTCTCCCCACCGAGATTAAAAAAGAAACAAAAAATAATAATCTGTAGTTGAAGTTATTGAGACCTGTCAGCGGCATCCCACAGACTCTCGAAGGGCTGCGCTCGCCGACGGTCCCAGATTTATTCTCCTGTCACTGCTGATGATGTTATTGTGAGGGGCGCTGGATTGGGAGGCTGAGGAGAGAGTCCGGCGGGCAGGGTTCAGGGATTCAGAATCAATCACGGCAGAGCTAGGAATGACGGAGACGCCACTGCTCACACTTTTTCAATTTCAGTCCATGGTGAGAGATGTGGCGTGTCACCTGTGTGTCATGCTCCTCTCCTCCCTGTCTGGATGTCTCCTTTTACCTGGATCCAACATTGTGACACCTGCTCACAGGACAGGTGGAGAGGAGAGAGATGTGACCATGCCCCACGGCCCTGGCATTACTTTAGAGCCCAGCTACTGACATGCCTGTGACACTCCGTGAAATCAGTGTCATTAGTGTTAGACTGCAATGAGGCATGAAATGTTGGTGAGTAGAAGGGGAGGGTGGGGTGCATCTGTCTGAGTTCAAAGCATGCCCGTGACTTCATAGAGTGGGTTCTCTCTATTTAGTCAGTACAGCTCATCACAATCTAAAAGCTGCAAATTGTAAATGACAGATATGCTAAACCTGAGGTCATTCAGAGTTCTGACCGAAAGTTTGTTTGCGTTTGTCTGTGGTATTCAACCCTACATTCCAAAACGGGCATATTTAGCCAGCCAAACATGTTTCAATGTGCACAGCAATGATATTGACATGTTATTGTAAGGACTAAGGAGTGTGAGCGCCCTTGAGTAATACCACACCTGTATAAACATAGCTAGCATGTTCAAACAATGATTATAAACTGGGTGGTTAGAGCCCTGAATGTTGATTGACTGACAGCCGTGGTATATCAGACCGTATACTGGGGGTATGACAAAACATGTATTTTTACTGCTCTAATTACGTTGGTAACCCGTTTAGAGCATTCGAGGGGATTTCGTCTGGGAGTCTATGCATTCATATTTTATTTCATTTTTTCCCAAAAAGGTTCCAGTAAAGGGTATGTGTGATGAGATGTCTTCAAGTGACAGTCTTCTGTCTTCAATCCATAATAAAAAGTATGTGGTTCACTGTTGTTTGTTTCACTGTTGTATTGTTCAATGTTGTTTGTGTCACTGTTGAATTGTTCACTGTAGTATTGTTCACTGTTGTATTGTTCACTGTTGAATTGGTCACTGTTGTATTGTTCACTGTTGTATTGTTCACTGTTGTATTGTTCACTGTTGTATTGTTCACTGTTGTATGGTTCACTGTTGTATGGTTCACTGTTGTATGGATCACTGTTGTATGGATCACTGTTGTATGGATCACTGTTGGATGGATCACTGTTGTATGGTTCACTGTTGTATGGATCACTGTTGGATGGATCACTGTTGTATGGTTCACTGTTGTATGGATCACTGTTATATGGATCACTGTTGTATGGATCACTGTTGTATGGATCACTGTTGGATGGATCACTGTTGTATGGATCACTGTTGTATGGATCACTGTTGGATGGATCACTGTTGTATGGTTCACTGTTGTATGGATCACTGTTGTATGGATCACTGTTGTATGGTTCACTGTTGTATGGATCACTGTTGGATGGATCACTGTTATATGGATCACTGTTGTATTGTTTGGTTTACTGTTGTTGTAAATCCAACTATGTTATTTCGGGAACCACAAAAAAGGTTTCAACATCACAAAGATGCTCCAAGAGCAAACACTTCTAGGATCAGATTTCCCTATAGATTCCTTAGCCATGGCCATAATTACCTCAATGACAGAGCAGGCTCTGGATCAGCTCCTAGGACACACTGTGATCTTTTTCCGTCATAACTTGTGGCACAGTTTGTTTTTACCATGCCCCTTTCCTTGTGGGGATCCTAGTGATTTAGTCCCATGAATATCACTCGACATCTGTCCTCTGTAACACAGAGACCAGGACATGACTATCTCTGTCTGGGAGGGACTGGCTGCATTACTGTTGTCTGCATTAAAGTTGTCTGCATTACAGAATCTCCCTGCCTCTCCTCCCTCCTCCTCCTCCCTGGCTGTCTTCCTTCGTGGATTCCATGGCCTAAATAGAGCTTCTTTTTTTTAACCTGCGGCCGCCTCTTCCTCCTCAATCAGATCCCATTAGAACATAGAGTGGAGATGAACAGGGGAATCAAACCAAAAAAATCACAGTGAGAGGAGACAGTGAGAGGAGCCTCCTCTTAGAGATAAATGATCTAGTTTGCTCTTGCTTAGAGCATAATGCTGACTGCGCTGAGATTGTACTCATTCGGGTGTTGGGATGGGATATCAGTCTCTCTCAGGCACGTAGCGATCCCGGCAGGAGCAATATGTGAATACCAATGCATGACAGTAAACCTCTTTAGCTATTCGCTAACCACACTCCTGGCTAGCATTGTATTCCCCTGCAAAGTCTTTAGTGTCACAGCGCTCAGTCTACCTTGTGATCAGTTACACGCTCATTATGCGTTATCCATCAACATTTTTGAAAGCTAGAACACTGTTTTTTTCCTGATAGTTCCCAGGATACTCTCGACTGCAGTTGAAAGATCCAGGTACCTGAAACAAATTGCCTTAAGTAATCGGAACCTCTGCTAGTTGGGAAACGTAAGAGCGACGCATCACATCAAACATTAAAACACAATACTCTTGTGTTTGGGATTTTTAAATGGTCCACTTGGAAAAAAATATATACATTTTTTTTAAAGGAACTTTGTAGTCTGTGTGCAGTCTGCGGTTTGTGCTTTGGGCAAAACGTTGCGTTCTACCACATTTTCCCCCAGTATGAAAGCTCCTCGCCACAGCGGTACTGAGATGGAGTTTCACAGCGTGTTTGAGTGAATGTACTCTTTAAAGATGTTGCCAACATGGTTTTCATTACAGAATAACAGATTCTTATTTAACGAAATAAGAATTGTGGGGGTGTTCAGCGCCTAGCCTGCTGTGACAAACCAAGTATTTATGCCAACTTAATTCACTGGTTGAATAGTTTGCATTGTCATGTACAAGATCAATGGGAGAGAAACATCAAGCTTGCTACGCGCTAGCAGGTGATGTACGATAGAGAGAGAAATAAATATTGACAGCAATAAGAGGAGCGTTTTGGTACGAGCTTGAGAAGAAAAGCCATTTGCACAAAAGAGGCCTTCAATGGGATAATCCCATTTGAAACCTCAGGCAAAATAAAACACTCAACTAGACTCAAACAGACCACCCTCTCACCAATACACTAAGGTAGACTCTTCTCTCTGTCTTCTCACCCTCCATCCTATTTTCCCTCTCTGTCTACTCCTAAAACCTGTGCCATTTGAGGGCTCATCAACGGCTATAAAGCCAATACACGTTGGACTACGATGCATAGGAAATCCCACTGGTATAAGTAGGCCCAGGGCTCCTGACAAAACTCCTAGCCGCTTACAAGGACCCAGAACAGAGGGAGACATCTTCATCGGAGAGGACAACAGTACTGTACCATCACCTTAGTTCCAACACGACCGGTGAGCAGCACAAAACCCAGTGAGAACCCAGTCAAAACCCAGTGAGAACCCAGTGAGAACCCAGTCAGAACCCAGTCAGAACCCAGTCAGAACCCAGTCAAAACCAAGTCAGAACCCATGCAGAACCCAGTCGAAACCCAGTCAGAACCCAGTCATAACCCAGTCAAAACCCAGTGAGAACCCATGCAGAACCCAGTCAAAACCCAGTCAGAACCCAGTCATAACCCAGTCAAAACCCAGTGAGAACCCATGCAGAACCCAGTCAAAACCCAGTCAGAACCCAGTCATAACCCAGTCAAAACCCAGTGAGAACCCATGCAGAACCCAGTCAAAACCCAGTCAGAACCCAGTCATAACCCAGTCAAAACCCAGTGAGAACCCAGTCAGAACCCAGTCAAAACCCAGTGAGAACCCATGCAGAACCCAGTCAAAACCCAGTGAGAACCCAGTCAGAACCCAGTCAAAACCCAGTGAGAACCCATGCAGAACCCAGTCAAAACCCAGTCAGAACCCAGTCATAACCCAGTGAAAACCCAGTGAGAACCCAGTCAGAACCCAGTCAAAACCCAGTGAGAACCCATGCAGAACCCAGTCAAAACCTAGTGAGAACCCATGCAGAACCCAGTCAAAACCCAGTCAGAACCCAGTCATAACCCAGTCAAAACCCAGTGAGAACCCATGCAGAACCCAGTCAAACCCCAGTGAGAACCCATGCAGAACCCAGTCAAAACCCAGTGAGAACCCAGTCAGAACCCAGTCAAAACCCAGTGAGAACCCATGCAGAACCCAGTCAAAACCCAGTCAGAACCCAGTCATAACCCAGTCAAAACCCAGTGAGAACCCATGCAGAACCCAGTCAAAACCCAGTCAGAACCCAGTCATAACCCAGTGAAAACCCAGTGAGAACCCAGTCAGAACCCAGTCAAAACCCAGTGAGAACCCATGCAGAACCCAGTCAAAACCTAGTGAGAACCCATGCAGAACCCAGTCAAAACCCAGTCAGAACCCAGTCATAACCCAGTCAAAACCCAGTGAGAACCCATGCAGAACCCAGTCAAACCCCAGTGAGAACCCATGCAGAACCCAGTCAAAACCCAGTGAGAACCCAGTCAGAACCCAGTCAAAACCCAGTGAGAACCCATGCAGAACCCAGTCAAAACCCAGTCAGAACCCAGTCATAACCCAGTCAAAACCCAGTGAGAACCCAGTCAGAACCCAGTCAAAACCCAGTGAGAACCCATGCAGAACCCAGTCAAAACCCAGTGAGAACCCATGCAGAACCCAGTCAAAACCCAGTCAGAACCCAGTCATAACCCAGTCAAAACCCAGTGAGAACCCATGCAGAACCCAGTCAAAACCCAGTGAGAACCCAGTCATAACCCAGTCAAAACCCAGTGAGAACCCAGTCAGAACCCAGTCAAAACCCAGTGAGAACCCATGCAGAACCCAGTCAAAACCCAGTGAGAACCCATGCAGAACCCAGTCAAAACCCAGTGAGAACCCAGTCAGAACCCAGTCAAAACCCAGTGAGAACCCAGTCAAAACCCAGTGAGAACCCATGCAGAACCCAGTCAAAACCCAGTGAGAACCCAGTCAGAACCCAGTCAAAACCAAGTCGGAACCCATGCAGAACCCAGTCAAAACCCAGTGAGAACCCATGCAGAACCCAGTCAAAACCAAGTCAGAACCCAGTCATAACCCAGTCAAAACCCAGTGAGAACCCATGCAGAACCCAGTCAAAACCCAGTGAGAACCCAGTCATAACCCAGTCAAAACCAAGTCAGAACCCAGTCATAACCCAGTCAAAACCAAGTCAGAACCCAGTCATAACCCAGTCAAAACCAAGTCAGAACCCAGTCATAACTCAGTCATAACCAAGTCAGAACAAACCAAACAAGCTCAGCTGAATCTGGAAAAGATCTCTGGGTATTCTAGGTTTCTGATCAATTCAGCAATGAGGAAAAACTTTATTTAACCATTGAGAACGCATTCTCTTTTATAATAACAACCAATCACTTCCTGTCATAATGAGGAGAGGGGTCCTGTAGTATGCCTGCTCAGGAATTTCACTTCATGGAATCATGTCACCCTGGTATGAAGAGATTAGGAGATGGGCGCAGGAATGTGTAATAGGGTTTTTTATTGACCCAAATTACAGCGTGCCAAAAAAAGGCACGGGGACAAAGACTAAATAAACACGTATACAAAACACAGGAATGAAACCCAAGCAAAAGAGTGAGGAGTACCTCAAATAAATCCACCGGGGCAAGACCCGTAACTTACATGCACACAATGAATCCACACAGAACGAAACCCGTAATCATCTGCACAAAACAAGTGGCACGAAAGCCAAAACAACACAGCACAGGTACTCCCACAACCAATAGACATAGTAACAATAATCGACAGGACAATGGTGAACAAAGGGTACACTTATGCAGTTACTAATCACTGGGAATAGGGGCCAGGTGTGCGTAATGAAACTTCCGGAGGGATCCGTGACAAACACCTCAAGTTTTACACATTTAAATATCAAAAGCTTGAAAATATATACAAAATCAATGTGAATGTGAAAGGGTACTTCATATGTTCAATGACAATACAGCAGGGCAAAGAAGAACATATTTCTTGAAAACCCTCAGTTGAATAAAAATAAATACACAACATCAGCAGAGTTCATTGCGAGTTCAGCGTAGTAAGGGCAGTAGTAAGACAGGCCAATGTCTCCCTCCCTGTCCGTTGCTCATGGGTGTTGCTAAAATGATTAGCTGCAGGCAATCAGCCCCTGGCCAAATCAGCTTTGAACTGGTCAGGGCTGAGTTATCACATGACTGCCAGGGCCCACCCAGCCTGCACTGTGTTGGCAGGTGAGACCTGCATTACTGTTAGCATAATTCCCCAGATGGATGTGATGAGTTCACAGCAGCTTTAGCAGGAACCAAATTTTGTGGATTGCTGACACATAATCGTTTTAGAGGGGTGAGAGAGAGGGGCTTGACACACATTCTGCAGTTCCTTGCTCACACACACACATGCACGTACGTGCACACACACAGACACACAAACACACACCCATATGCACAAAGGTGAGGAAGACAGAACGAGGTCAAACTCAGAGGCAGTGAAGGCTGTAGTTTCTGACTGTTTCCTCATCCCGGTTCATCACTTGAAACAGGCTGAAACAGCAGGAGAAGGATCCGCCGGTGTGTACATCCCAATTAGGATGAGTGCTACACTGCACTGAGAACCGGACTCTGGGAGTCTAGCCTGCCTATCAAAGCTGTGTACGTCTCTAACAGCCCAGCTGAGGATGGGCTGATGAGGACCTCCCGGGGAATGTGAGCAAAAGTGTGTGTGCAAGTGTATGTGTTCAGAATAGCACTTTATATCAATGGAAGTCTAGGAGCATACCCTGTCATTCTACAGTATTCTCTAATGTAGAATAACAAGAAAGAAATGTAAATGTAAAAAATAAAATGAAATATGAAAGCACAACAGTTGAAGTCGGAAGTTTACATGCACCTTAGCCAAATACATTTAAACTCAGTTTTTCACAATTCCTGACATTTAATCCAAGTAAAAAATCCTTGTTTTAGGTCAGTTAGGATCACCACTTTATTTTAAGAATGTGAAATGTCAGAATATTAGTAGAGAGAATGATTTATTTCAGCTTTTATTTCTTTCATCACATTCCCAGTTGGTCAGAAGTTTACTTGCACTCAATTAGTGTTCGGTAGGACAGGCCAAGCATTGTCTTTACATTGTTTAACTTGGGTCAAATGTTTTGGTTTAGCCTTCCACCACCTCCCACAATAAGTTGGGTGAATTCTGGCCCGTTCCTCCTGACAGAGCTGGTGGAACTGAGTCAGGTTTGTAGGCCTCCTTGCTCACACATGCTTTTTCAGTTCTGCCCACAAATGTTCTATAGGATTGAGCTCAGGGCTTTGTGATGGCCTCTCCAGTACCTTGACTTGTTGTCCTTAAGCCATTTTGCCACAACTTTGGAAGTATCCTTGGGGTCATTGTCCATTTGGAAGACCCATGTGCGACCAAGCTTTAACTTTAACTGATGTCTTGAGATGTTACTTCAATATTTCCATGTAATTTTCCAATTGACTCAAATTATGTCAATAAGCCTATCAGAAGCTTCTAAAGCCATGACATACTTTTGATACAGTGAAGTGAAATAATCTGTCTGTAGACAATTTTTGGAAAAATGACTTGTTTCATGCACAAAGTAGATGTCCTAACCAACTTGCCAAAACTATAGTTTGTTAACAAGGAATTTGTGGAGTGGTTGAAAAATGAGTTTTAATGACTCCAAGCTAAGTGTATGTAAACTTCCGACTTCAAATGTATATCTTTCAACTATGCTGTGATGTTTATCGTACATTTTCAATCTATTTAATCGAATAGAATCCAAAGATTGCGAGTTGAAGATAAATAATTTTACTAAGAGTATTAGTATATTAGTAATTGACTGACATGGTCTATCCAGATCTCCTAACAGTACTATTTCTAGGGTCAATTTTAGATCAATGCTATGCATTTTCAGCCATTCCTAAACCTGAAACCAGAAACAGGTTACCTGAGGGTGATACCAAAATAAATGGTCTATTGATTCTGTATCCTCACAACAAAATCTGCAGAGCTTCGATGATTATATGACCCAAATATTCAACATTTTGTTGGTGGCGAGAATTTTATATAATCATTTTAGCTGAAAAGCACGAATTCTTGAATCTTGCGTTGTTTTATGTATCAACTCATACACCCTGTACTATGGAATTGGTAAATCTCTTCCCAACTATTTTGCAATATGTGTGGCAACATCCTGGTCCTCAAATGAAACTGGTATACTTTCTTCAACTGTATATTTGATTTCCTAGTTTGATCTAAACCGTTATTGGATCTAATCAGCCTGTAATGCTCTGTGTCACCTCCGACAGGAAGTAAGTGAGTCTAGATTTGGCCCGTTGTCACAATGAATGGCTGGTAGACTGGACATTATATGTACTGGCAGTTTGTTAGGCCTGGGGGAGGTGTAGAGATAAGGAAGTCCCTCACAGTGTTTAAACAGCATTTACACATCACACCCCCAGCATCGGCCCCCCCATACACACATACACAAACCTGACAATCACCGTGCCACTACCAATCTGCGCTGAATTGAGGTCACTGCAGAGTGACAGCTGTCACAGTGTCCCCATTACCTCCACGCATGAGGGAATTAAAGACAAACAAACACGTGTGTGTGTGTTTGGGGAAGTGCGAGAAGGGGTAGGAACCATTCCTTGTCTGAAGGGGTAGTGAGGGGAAATAGCTGCTTTTCCATTTCTTCTCATGTCTCTCTTGCTATAATGGGCCTTCCTGTCAAACTCCCCTTCTATGGAGTCCATAATACACCATTTATCTCAGTGTCACAAAAACCAACAGGGAGGAGGTCTGTCAAATTAGGAAATGTTCTACCTGAGTAACAAAATCTCTGTAAGGCTGAGGAAACAGAATAGCCTGAAGCTAGCTAACAGTCCACAGGCTATTGAGCCAACAGGACACATACAGTTTATACAGCATACTGTCTGTACAGTCGTGGCCAAACGTTTTGAGAATGACACAAATATTAAGTTCCACAAAGTTTGCTGCTTCAGTGTCTTTAGATATTTTTGTCAGATGTTACTATGGAATAGTGAAGTATAATTACAAGCATTTCATAAGTGTCAAATGCGTTTATTGACAATTACATGAAGTTGATGCAAAGAGTCAATATTTGCAGTGTTGACCCTTCTTTTTCAAGACCTCTGCAATCCGCCCTGGTATGCTGTCAATTAACTTCTGGGCCACATCCTGACTGATGGCAGCCCATTCTTGTGTAATCAATGGTTGGAGTTTGTCAGAATGTGTGTTGTTTTTTTGTCCACCCGCCTCTTTAACCACAAGTTCTCAATGGGATTAAGGTCTGGGGAGTTTCCTGGCCATGGACCCAAAATATCAATGTTTGGTTCCCCGAGCCACTTAGTTATCACTTTTGCCTTATGGCAAGGTCATCATGCTGGAAAAGGCATTGGTCGTCACCAAACTGTTCCTGGATGGTTGGGAGAAGTTGCTCTCGGAGGATGTGTTGGTACCATTCTGTATTCATGGCTGTGTTCTTAGGCAAAATTGTGAGTGAGCCCACTCCCTTGGCTTAGAAGCAACCCCACACATGAACGGTCTCAGGATGCTTTACTGTTGGCATGACACAGGACTGATGGTAGCGCTGTCGTGTCTTTGGCTATGCCGGATTAAGTGATATGACATGCTATTCTACAAAACAATTAGAATGTCGGGGCACCACAATTAGAACTAGAATGTCGGGGCACCACAAAATAATGTTTATAGAGCTGTTATCTTCAGAATAAACTCTTAAAGACCTGGTAATCTTTTACCTCAATAGCAGACAATATTTAATCGTAACTTTATTTAGTCTCATATGAAAGTTGTAAATTCTTGGTTATCTTCACAAACCCTGGCTAACAAGTTGAATCAGCAATACAAATTGTGGTTGAATTATATATTTACTAAATACCTAAATAATCACACAGAATTACACAGAATGTATCATACATTGATTACAAATTATGTCATAAAGGAAAACGTCCCTAGCGGATGGAACAGATACGACGGCTGGTTACACAAAGAGAGGGGGTTGGGTTTGAGTGAAAGAGCGGGAAGATTGAGGAGCAAAAAGGTTTTGTGTCTCCATCGGGCCGTAGGCAGCTATGCAATCGTAAATACAGTATCTTATGCATTCTAAATTACCGCCCATTTGAAAAAGGAGAATGCAATAAATATTTACTCTGAACTGCACTTCGGTAGATTGTTCATAGATGGGAGGCCGGGTGGTTCAGCATGGATCTCTGGTCCTCTGAAGACTGTCTAACGGTGAACTGGAGCGTGGTAGAATGCATACTCTGTCCTCTGTCCGCACTTCTTTAGTGAATAAGAGTTCAAAGTTCATACCAAGTTGCCATACTTTAAGCTCTTGCTATATTCTGGCTGGTATTGTCGAAATTCATCCTTCCAGTGTGTAGGTCGTCACCTTCACATTGAAATTCGATGCCAATTGCATTAGGTTCTTGCTGATGTTGGATTAGTCCTGTAGGTGGTCTTTGTCCTTACACGTGGGGACTGCCAGTCCGCACGTCCTTGGAAGAGAAAGTTACATCAACGTTTCGTCAATGTGTTTATATAGTGGTTAAAGAAGGGCGTGTTTCATAGTTTACAACCCATGTCTGTTCACTTCGGCAGGGCCTCTGAGTGAGCAGAGTGGTGTTATGACAAACCGTTCTCTCATTTAATGTCTTATGGGCAGGTGGGATGGTAGCGTCCCATCTGGCCAACATCCGGTGAAATTGCAGGGCGCAAAATTCAAATTACAGAAATATAAATAGTTAACATTCATGAAAATACAAGTATTATACATCAAAATAATGCTTAACTTCTTGTTAATTAAGCCGCTGTGTCAGATTTCAAAAAGGCTTTACGGCGAAAGCACACCATGCGATTATCTGAGGACCCCGCATACAAAAGCATGAAAAACATTTTTCAACAGGCAGGTGCGACACGAAAGTCAGAAATTGCGATATAATAAATTCCTTACCTTTGAAGATCTTCTGTTGGCACTCCAAAAGGTCTCAGTTACATCACAAATGGTCATTTTGTTTGATAAAGTCCTTCTTTATATCCATAAAAACTCAGTTTAGCTGGCGCACTTCATTCAATAATCCACCAGATGCCCTCCTTCAAAATGCATACAAAATGAATCCCAAACGTTACCAATAAACTTATCCAAACAAGTCAAACAACGTTTATAATCAAACCTCAGTTATCCTAATACGTAAATAAACAGAGAATAGTATGTTCATTGCCGGAGATAAATAACAAAGAAAGCTCTTTCATCCACGCGCATGGAAACACTACAGCCAAAATGGGAGCCACTTAGAAAAACTACAACTTCTAGCTCATTTTTCCAAAAACAGCCTGAAACCCTTTCAAAAGACTGTTAACATCTAGTGGAAGCCCTAGGAACTGCAATCTGGGAGGACTTCGCCTCATAATATTTCATGAAAGTAATTGGAAACAGTGGTAAGCTGAATTTGAATTTTTTTGGGATGGTTTGTCCTCTGGGTTTCACCTGCCATGTCAGTTCTGTTATACTCACAGAAGTTATTTTAACAGTTGTAGAAACTTTGGAGTGTTTTCTATCCAAATCTACCAATTATATGTATCCTATCTTCTGGGCCTGAGTAACAGGCAGTTTACTTTATGCACACTTTTCATCTGGACGTGAAAATACTGCCCCCTACCCAAAAGAGGTTAAGAAGCTAAATTTACATTTCATCTTTTCACAAATAGTTTCATATTTAAACATTTAAATTGCACAACAATTCCATGTGAATCTGATAGCTAGAATGTGTAGACTTTCCAAGATACAGTTTATGTCGTCCTATGATTAGTAATAATGTCTCAGACGCCAACTGATCTGACATCGTATTCATTATGTACCAACTGGTTGGATTTCCGAATTATGGTTCCGTTTCCCACCTTTTGATGTCCCCAGAATCTCAGTGTTAACAAAGGGCTTTTTCAAGAGTCAACTCTATAGAGTAGAGAGAGAGAAACGGGGGGAGGTATTTATGGGGGTCATAAAACTCTGCCATCAAGCCAACGTCATGACGGCGCTCACCTTGTCTTCTCTGGACAAGCTTTTTTCTGGATGCCCCAAACAATCGGAAAGGGGATTCATCAGAGAAAATGAAAAAAGTATTTGCCTCACTGTGCGTGCAGATGCACTCACACCTGCCTGCTGCCATTCCTGAGCAAGCTCTGTACTGATGGTGCCCCAATCTCGCAGCTGAATCAACTTTAGGAGACGATCCTGGCGTTGCTGGACTTTCTTGGGCGCCCTAAAGCTTTCTTCACAACAATTGAACCGCTCTCCTTGAAGTTCTTGATGATCCGATAAATGGTTAATTTAGGTGCAATCTTACTGGCAGCAATATCCTTGCCTGTGAAGCCCTTTTTGTGCAAAGCAATGATGACGGCACGTGTTTCCTTGCAGGTAACCATGATTCAAATCAAATCAAATCAAATGTATTTATATAGCCCTTCGTACATCAGCTGATGTCTCAAAGTGCTGTACAGAAACCCAGACTAAATTGACAGAGGAAGAACAATGATTCCAAGCACCACCCTCCTTTTGAAGCTTCCAGTCTGTTATTCGAACTCAATCAGCATGACAGAGTGATCTCCAGCCTTGTCCTCGTCAACACTCACACCTGTGTTAATGAGAGAATCACTGACATGATATCAGCTGGTCCTTTGTGGCAGGGCTGAAAAGCAGTGGAAATGTTTTTGGGGGATTCAGTTTATTTCCATGGCAAGAGGGACTTTTCAATTAATTGCAATTCATCTGATCACTCTTCATAACATTCTGGAGTATATGCAAATTGCCATCATACAAACTGATGCAGCAGACTTTGTGAAAATTTGTATTTGTGTCATCCTCAAAACTTTTGGCCATGACTGTACATATAAAAAACACCAACAAAATTATAAACAAAACCAACGCTCAATAATGTGTACGTAAAAGTAATCTGCATCCATGTACGTTGTCTTTTTGTTTTTTATACAGAGTTTGCGAATTCCCATGGCGTTCACACTATGTAGCGTTACTAGTGCTTTCCCCAGGCTTCCTTCCCCTGATGTGTCATCGCCCTCCTGTTCTCTGAGAGTTCACTCTGCAGTTTACATGAGTTCCACTTCATTTAGCATGCAGTGCCGGCACGGTGCCACTTTTAACCCCACTGAGATGGTGGACTGCACCCCCCAGGGAGAGCAGGGCTCTAATGGTAATTTAAGTGTAAAATCTGGTCCCTGAGAAAAATGTCCTTGGATCTGCATAAGCCCCCTAGAGCCAGGCTTAGGCCCCTGTCGGCTAGTCCTCTCCCCTCCCAAATGCCCCCTCCTCGCCAGACCCCTTCCTTGGTTCTGGGGCTGCATTGGTTAGCGACACTGGGAGACTGGGGCGATATTGGAGGGGGGGAGAAGGGAGAGGGGAGCTGGGAGTTGGAGTGGTGCTTATGCTTCTTTGACTGCACTCTGCATCCTAAGAGGGGGCATAAGGGGAGTGCAATCAATATCATTGTCATGTCCCTCCCTCCCACAAACACACACACACACACACACACACACACACACACACACACACACACACACACACACACACACACACACACACAGGACTGAATCATGAATCCAAGCTCCTTGGCGGCAGATGGGAAAAGTGTGAAACATCAATTGTAACTCATCTGTGACGCTACGAGTTAGAGGGGAACCACTTCAAATCATAAGAGTATCAACATATGTTGTTTTGTCTCTTTGCTTGGTTTGACTCTTATTTACTGTGTTTCTCAACTGATGCTATGTAGCTCAGGGAGCAAAAGCTTTGTTTCAACAGCTGCTTATCGCAGCTAAGGGCAAAATAACTGTTTATTGATACCTAAGAGGGAAACATAAAGAAATGTGACAGTAGAGCACTGCATATGTTCTACCTAAAGGATTTTTTTCAAACATCTACACATCTATTTGTGGCACTTAAAACACAGCAATGCATCAACTACTGTAGGCACATATACGCAGAAGCACACACACAGACACACACAGATGCATTTTCATTAACTTTCCTTCATATCGCTATATTACATAATCCTTTATAGGAGAGTAGTCCTCTGTAACAACAGCCAGTTTAATTCTTTGGAAACATACATGCTCCTACGTGGCAATGTCCAGTCAGAGAGAGAGAGAGATGCCATGGCTCGTTGCCATGAGAAAAGGGCAACCAGGTGAGCACAAACAAAATTGTAAATCCAACTTACATTTATGTGTTCATTTATTTATTTTCCCTTTCATACCTCAACTACTTGCTACCACACTGTACATAGCCAATCATATAACTTTTGAAATGTCTATATGCTTTTAAAACTTTTGTGAGTGTAATGTTTACTCATAACTCCCTTGTTTATTTCCCTTTTGTTTATTGTCTATTCTATTTGCTTTGGCAATGTAAACACATGTTTCCCGTGCCAATAAAGCCCTTTGAATTCAATTCAGTTCAGATGGAGAGAGGGAGATGGAGATAGAAAGAGAAAGATAGAGAGAGACAAACTACAGATAAACACTAATTACATTCACAGTGTCTGACTGAGTGTGTGACATACAGTATTTACAAGGCTTGATAATGAAGGGGCAGGGCCAATTCAAACTGTGTTTTCCTAAAAAAAATAGTGTCATATAGTGTTCATTTCCCCCTCTCCACCCATTTAACAAATAGGTGTTTTCAATCCGCACAGGAGGCTGACGTGAAGCCACTGTCCTGGAGTATTAGCCATATTTTCAAACATGTGGGAATACTTTCCCTCCTACATTAAAAGAGACCCACTTCCCAAATGGGAATCATAGCTACCTCGGCATAATGTTCATTTTGACAACTTTTCATGCCATTTTGTAGGGCATTAACCTTGGGAGCGATGGGCGCTTTTGAAGCTCTTGCTGTGTCCCGGGCAAAGGCAATGGAAGGTCAATGACGCAGCTGATTATGACGCTATTAATGAGGAGTGGGATGAGCATTTGAACTTTGACCTGGGTGTTTTAGACTTACTCACGCTCTTCCAGAGGAAGGATCTAACCACACATGCAACACATTGACAAATTACACTACAGTGCTTCTCTATGGTAAATTAATGGGTAGATCTAGAAACAGATGAATGTTTTTATCAAATGTATCTTCAGTTAACATTGAAATGACAATGTGAAGTTACTGTATGTGCTTTAATCCAGTGGTTTGAATGAATAGAAAAACAGTCCTTGTGTTCCTTGTTGCCGTCTCTCCCTCTCTCTCTCTCTCTCTCTCTCTCTCTCTCTCTCTCTCTCTCTCTCTCTCTCGTTCTCCTGTCACATGGAAATACATGATGGGAGTACGAAAGACCACCACGCCTAACAAAACAAATACCACCGTATATATAGCACACAGGATGAAACATTCCTCAGAAAAGCGAAAGGTCGATGAGCCCCGGGATCAATGGGACACTTGTAATGGATGGAGATGGATCTCTGGTTTAATATTACACCCCTGGCCGAGGCATTACGATATTGCTACTGAATAAATGTTAACCTATAATCCCCCCCCCCCTTAAGAGCACAGCCATCCTCTCAGCAGAGGACCAACATTGATTCCCCGTTATTGAATCCTCAAACACAGCACTCCCAGATTGATCACTGCCAATTAAATGTGCACGGAATGTTCCCCTTTTATACCACATAGAGATCCTTAATATTTAATGGATCTGAAGACAGGGGGGGAAGATGAGAGACAAAAAGTCAGCAATTCAAATTATTTTGGAATTTGTCCAATTATTTTCCTCATTTGACCAGAGCTACTGTTGGCTTGACCTCTGCTCTCGATCACTGACCACTGACCCCTGAGCCTGAGACATCTGACCAGTCACCACTTTGGGGGAAGCAAATTAATAGAGGCGCTGCTTGTTAATTGCATAAGGGTCCGGCTAAAAGATTCATCGCCTCAGTCATGGCCATTGCTTTCCTTTGACCCATGCGACATGCGAGGCCATGCCCAGCTGTGCTTCTCCTATAGCCACACAGTGTTTGTTGTTGTAATTATCCAGCATCAGTCCATATTAATCAAGTCGATGCCCAGCATTTTAAATGGAAATTGCCAGATTAATACAAGCATTAATTTTGTCCAGGAAATCTTGATGGCTTCAGCCCAGTAATCAAATGAAGAGTCCGGCAAAGGGAGGAGCTGATTGAATTAGGGAGATGCACAGCGCACATTCATTTCCATCTGCCAGCAGGGGCCTTAATGCTAACACACAGGTTTCAGAGCCTGGCTCGCATGGCAATTTGATGAGCAGTGGTATAACTAACACCAGTGGTATATCTAACACCAGTGTGTATCTAACACCAGTGTATATCTAACACCAGTGTGTATCTAACACCAGTGTATATCTGACACCAGTGTATATCTAACACCAGTGTGTATCTATCACCAGTGTAAATTTAACACCAATATGTATCTAACACCAGTGTGTATATCTAACACCAGTGTATCTAACACCAGTGTAAATCTAACACCAGCGATATATCTAACACCAGTGGTATATCTAACACCAGTGGTATGTCTAACACCAGTGTACATCTAACACCAGTGGTATATCTAACACCAGTGGTATGTCTAACACAAGTGTACATCTAACACCAGTGGTATATCTAACACCAGTGGTATATCTAACACAAGTGTACATCTAACACCAGTGTGTATCTAACACCAGTGTATATCTAACACCAATATGTATCTAACACCAGTGTATATCTAACACCAGTGTGTATCTAACACCAGTCTATGTATAACACCAGCATATTAGTGCTTATACCTTCATTTGAAGTAATTATAGCTGCCACTGAAATTCATATTTATTCAGTGATAATTGCCATGACGACATTTGATAGTGTGTTTCTCTATGTGAGGATTTTATTTCAGTGTCTCTCCCAGCCCCTTTTCTCGGATCAGCAGAGATCGCTGGGAGTCTCCCCTGGCTTTACTACTGCTTACATGACACCAAGTCTGTGTTCTCCCACTCTACACACACACACACACACACACACACACACACACACACACACACACACACACACACACACACACACACACACACACACACACACACACACACACACACACACACACACACACAAGGGCATGTGTATTCTAATTGTAAGTCCCTCTGGATAAGAGCATCTGCTAAATTAAAATAAATTCAATGTGTTGTTAGTGTTGAAGTATTGACCCTTATTCTACCACAGAACAGTGAAGGATAATATAATTGATTTGAATTGTTGAAGACAGATGTAATATTTGCAGACAGCAACAATTAAGCTACATCTCAGCTATCTAATGCAGAGGGTAACACATTAACATGTCCTCAGTGCTGGTCAATTCTATCTCAGTTCAATACAGTAAGACTCCACCCCACCTGTCAAGGCACCCCTCCCCCCACACACACACACACACACGCACGCACACACACACGCACGCACGCACGCACGCACACACACACACACACACACACACACACTCTCACACACACACACACACACACACACACACACACACACACACATACCTCTCCCTACGCCACCGATTGACAGACAGATTAGATTGGACACAGTTGACAAGTGGTAAAAGTAATCAGATCTAGTGTACAGAAGGTGTTGTTTGTGTAAAATGACACAGACCCCAAAATCCCTAGCTCTCTCCACAAGAAGTTGCCATTGGCACAATCTGGCAGTGCGATTATCATCAGGCCGGGGCGAAGGTGTTCCCTCACAATCTCCTGTTATTTGTTTACCGACTGACGCTTGCCTCACTCCTGTGTCGAGCGCGTTGTCTGTTTATGGGAATGCACATTGTCGTCCTCCTCTCTTGAATTCCCCCTAGCAGCTTTCCTTCAGGTAGCAGCCCCTATATTACATATGGCAGTTTGTGACAGCATGTAGATAGATAAGATTTCCGGCATCTATAAGCCATCCAGGGATTGGAAACACACACTGTTGGTACTGCTGTCTGTCTCTATAGCTTTTTCAAAAATAGCTCTTGTGATAGTGATCTTGACGTACTGCTCCTTGACGCTGCATTCACTGTGATGGGAATCTATGCGCTCGCTGTATTTCTGTAGACAGCTGTATGTAATTCCAGTAGAAATGGAGTGCTTTACAGAGTGGTATGTTTTCAATGTTTAATGACACACTTCAGTCTGTAGTAAGCTACATTCTCAACCTTGAATATACTTTCTACAACTTAAGAATCCCTGTCTTTTTTTGTTGCCTATTCACATTGTCATATTGCCATTTGGTAGAAAACATGGATAGTGTACTTCCTAATAGCACAGACAATTCCATTGCAGTTTGCTCTTTCTGAATTTCCAAGAAACTGTGCAATCTCTTCTGAATGCAGTGTGTTCTAGTTTACTATAGCCAAGACACTACAGACCACTCATAATACTAAGTAATCCATGGGAACAATACAGAGCACTATGGGCCTTGGTCTAAAGTAGTGCACTAAATAGGGAATATGGTGCCGTTTGGGACGCAAACCTACACAGTGGTCCAGTTCCTCCCTCTCGTTCTAATGAGCAACTGTCCTGCTATGCTTCTTGGCCATGTCTCTTGCGTATTGGAGTTTCAGGCAGGCTATTCATAGTTGTTAGCCCATAAACAGCTATCTCATTGCCTTCTGTCAAATCAATCATGTCATATTTGTTTAGAACCTGGCCCAGAGTGCACTTGTGTGTTTATATGAATGGTGGATCACAGAGAAGGATGAGGGATGGAGAGGGTGCAGAGGAGCATGGCGTTCATATTACCTCAGAGAGGGGCTTATCAGCTGCGTTTGGGCTTGTTGGATAGACAAACACTACAGCTGTTATCATATGGCCAATGGGCATTGAGTTGAAATAATACTAAAAACTAGGCCTACATCATGAACAGGAATTGATCCCTCATTACAAGCAAATAAAGTGAAACATGAAATATATTACTTTAGTTGTTGCTTAATAAATTAAAGGTCTCAGACACGTGTGACATGGCTGAATGATGTTCTCGGACAAAACAATTGGGAACAACTAGCCTACCAAATAGGGCTCTCACAGATTAAAATCTTCAGGGAACCCAGACAAGATAGCTGCTGCCAACCAACTCTAGCAATGTCCACCCCCCCCCCCCCCCCCCCTCTCTCTCTCCCTCTCTCTCTCTCTCTCCTCTCTCTCTCTCGCTCCTCTCTCCTGGGTCTGTCTCAGATGGGGCCTATCTCCAGGGACTGGTTTACTCCCATGTATATCCAGCATTCCAACGCACCCTGGCCTCCTCCACTCCGATTGGTCCACCACCCTGAAACATGACCAAAAACCTGGCACCACCTCTCCTGATTTATGGTGTCATTAATGTCAGGCTATCAGTGGACATGAGTGCAGAGACAACAGCCATGCCAACAAACAAAAAATAGTTTTGATTAAACCCGAAGACATTCCGTATAGCTTTTCCATTGAAAGACATTCATCACTTTGGATGTTGACCCTCCCTCTCCTGTCTGTCTGTTGGTTGATCTGTCGGCCTGTCTGGTTGACAGGGTGGGATGCTATACGAGCGCTGAGCTAACACAGATAGTCCTGTACACTCGCTCGGCACACAGAAAGCTGCGACTCTGTTGATTGGATTAATTGAATAGGGGAGGGATTATTGTGTGAAGGTCTACTGTTGATGGGGACAAACAGTGGGTTCATGTCAGCAGTGGTGCTTTTTTACCGGACCACCTCTGACCAGTCAGTTAGCAATGTCTGAATAGGACACGGTTAATAAAGGACATTGAAGTACACACATGTATCTCATGCATCCACAGACACACACACAGTAGACGACTTCAGAAGCTGTATGGGACTGTAACTGTACACAGTAATCCATGACATTCACTGCCATATCACCCTGGGAGAATAATAACCAAATTGAAATGCGGAAATGGTTTAGAGATCCCTAATCCAAACATTTGATATAATGACAGGGGATTTGAAGAGGATTCCAGAGTGTATGGGAAAAGCAGGGCACTTCAGTGCGGTTACATACTTTTATCTGAGACCAAAAGCTTCTCACTAATGTAAACAGTTTCCAAAGCGTCCCCATAGCCCCGGCCGGCGGCCGCCTTTAAATATAGCTCCAAACAAACAGAGGTTAGTGTTCAAGATGAAAAAGCCAATGAAATTAAGATAATTGAAAACGTACACAAACAAATTTGCTAAAGAGGGAAGAATAATATAAAGGCCTGGTTATGAAGTAGTTTGTAACTTGCTGCCTAAACAAACGTCTTAGCTCTTGAGTCTTGTTATCTCTCGTTTCTCACCCTTTTCAAATGAGAAAATATTAAAGACATATTATTCTAATATGTGTGTTATTCCACAGCTGGCTGTTCCTAAGAGTGATTTTGTCATGGGGAATAAAGGGGTAATTTGTGATTCTAATCAGGTGTCAGCCTGATTAGAGCCCAGTTTCCTGCTGTCAAGGTGTTCTAGTGTGGCTCAGCCTGGCTCAGTGGCTCAGCTGACTCAGAAGCTCAGCCTGGCTCAGTGGCTCAGCGGCTCAGCCTGGCTCAGTGGCTCAACGTGGCTCAGTGGCTCAGCCAGGTGCTGGATTATTGTGCTCCTCTCAGGGTCTCTCTTAAATGTCTCTCCCACTCAAATATTTGGACAGTCACAAGAGGGGTGAAATGCATCAGGTGGTGCTAAGAAAAGGAGGTCAGATTTGTTTATTTCTCTCTCTCTGTGTATGTGTGTGTGTTTGTGTGTGTGTTTTGCCTGATACTATGGTCCTTCCTGTAAGCCTATAATGTGATGTCATCATGGTGAAACATTTGGAGTAGTTCCAGCCTGGTGACTTCTCATCCTGACCACCGTGCTCTAATAATGAAACTCTTGGATCAGTGATGTCATGACTCTCCTGTGAGGATCTAAATATCTAGTTACAATGGATCAGCTTCTACAGAAACCACTCACCCGCAGACGGGAGGAAGGATTGGTGTGGGGTTTTTATGATACCTCACGCCAATTGTAAATTTATTGCTGCAGACGACTCCTTTTGGTCCTAGTATTGGTGATTAGAATCAATATTTTCAACATCAAAATGTGGGAAATGATGAGAGATGGAATATGGGAAATGTATGTATATTTTGTGATTTCGTTAAAAATGGTATAAAAGTGATATAATGAAAATATTGTAGCTTGAAGAGCTTTTACACTGTGTATATCAGGTTTACATCCTTTACATTGTGCAGGAAATATTAAGGATGAAGGTAATATTTTTGTTAAGATAGGAATGTGATTTTAGCTTTCTAACAAGATCATAGTTTTGATGATACTTTGCCAATAACTGGCCATGCCTGGGGGAGCTCAGAGAGCGTGTCAGGATGATGGAAATGCCCCTTTCTACCCGAGTGTGTAAAAGATTGAGTTAAGAATTAACATACCAGACCGGGAGGACTCTAGCTGCAGCTTAGGTCTCCATTGGTTACAACACAGAAAATAAACACGAGGTAAAGACGACAAAGTAGCATCCCTAACAATCGATGTTACGGCTGAGTAGCTGTTCTAAGTACTGTATCTAAGAAAGTGAATTTAAGTAGGATCACCCGGTTACTCTCTTCAAATCATTGTTGACTACACTGCTCTCATCACCCCACTGGGGATCATCGACACGGATGATTAGCTGTCCACAGAAGACCACTCTTCCAGAATGAGTGAAAGTAAACACAGACAACTAAGAAGGAGGACATTATGACCTCTTGGGGACAATCAGAGCCTTACACTTAAGAACTAAGGAGAAGGCCCAATTTTCGCAAAGGCATGGGTCACACAGAGATACACGATGAAGGAAGACCTTCAACACGTAAAAACTTGCATTGATCAAATAAAATAAAATGTATTTATATAGCCCTTCGTACATTAGCTGATATCTCAAAGTGCTGTACAGAAACCCAGCCTAAAACCCCAAACAGCAAGCAATGCAGGTGTAGAAGCACGGTGGCTAGGAAAAACTCTCTAGAAAGGCCAAAACCTAGGAAGAAACCTAGAGAGGAACCGGGCTATGTGGGGTGGCCAGTCCTCTTCTGACTGTGACCGGGTGGAGATTGTAACAGAACATGGCCAATTTGTTCAAATGTTCATAAATGACAAAATAAAATAAAATAATAATAATCACAGGCAGAACAGTTGAAACTGGAGCAGCAGCACGGCCAGGTGGACTGGGGACAGCAAGGAGTCATCATGTCAGGTAGTCCTGAGGCATGGTCCTAGGGCTCAGGTCCTCCGAGAGAGAGAAAGAAAGAGAGAATTAGAGAGAGCATACTTAATTTCACACAGGACGCCGGATAGGACAGGAGAAGTACTCCAGATATAACAAACTGACCCTAGCCCACCGACACATAAACGACTGCAGCATAAATACTGGAGGCTGATACAGGAGGGGTCAGGAGACACTGTGGCTCCATCCGAGGACACCCCCGGACAGGGCCAAACAGGAAGGATATAACCCCACCCACTTTGCCAAAGCACAGCCCCCACACCACTAGAGGGATATCTTCAACCACCAACTTACCATCCTGAGACAAGGCCGAGTATAGCCCACAAAGTTCTCCGCCACGGCACAACCCAAGGGGGGGCACCAACCCAGACAGGAAGATCACATCAGTGACTCAACCCACCCCTCCTAGGGACGGTATGAAAGAGCCCTAGTAAGCCAGTGACTCAGCCCCTGTAATAGGGTTAGAGGCAGAGAATCCCAGTGGAAGGAGGGGAACCGGCCAGGCAGAGACAGCAAGGGCGGTTCGTTGCTCCAGAGCCTTTCCGTTCACCTTCACACTCCTGAAGAGATGAGTCTTCAGTAAAGACTTAAAGGTTGAGACCGAGTTTGCGTCTCTCACATGGGTAGGCAGACCATTGCATAAAAATTGAGTTCTATAGGAGAAAGCCCTGCCTCCAGCTGTTTGCTTAGAAATTCTAGGGACAATTAGGAGGCCTGCGTCTTGTGACCTATCCAAAATGTCCATTTATTTGCATTACTTCTTACCCAAACGGGCGGCAGTTCGGAGCAAAGCGTTAGGATTACTGTGCGAGTAGCTTCTACATGTATCCAGGTGTCGTGTCTCTCTTTCTTTCTCTCTCTCTCTTTAACTCTGCATCTTTTGTAACAAGAGCCCTATTGTGTTAGTCCGCTAGGGACCTGTTTTCATCATATTGAGATTCTAATCAATAATCTATACAGTGTGTGTGTGTATCCTGTGTTATCATTAAGTTAGTTAGTAAATAAATCATTAACTTCAAAAGCCAGGAAAATTCAGAGCGCCAAATTCAAATACATTTCTTTAAAAATCAAACTATAATTAAATCATACATGCAAGATAGCAAATTAAAGCTACACTTGTTGTGAATCCAGCCAACATGTCAGATTTCAAAAAGGCTTTTCGGCGAAAGCAAAAGATGCTATTATCTGAGGATAGCACCATAGTAAACAAAGAGAGAAAAGCATGTTTCAACCCTGCAGGGGTGACACAAAACGCAGAAATAAAATATAATTCATGCCTTACCTTTGACGAGCTTCTTCTGTTGGGACTCCAATATGTCCCATAAACATAATTTTTTTTCCTTTTGTTCGAATAATTCCGTCGATATATATCCAAAATGTCCATTTATTTGGTGTGTTTGTTCCAGAAAAACACCGGTTCCAACTTGCGCAACGTGACTACAAAATAGTCTCAAAGGTTACCTGTAAACTTTGCCAAAACATTTCGAACTACTTTTGTAATACAACTTTAGGTAATTTTAAACATAAATAATCAATAAAATAGAAGACGGGATGATCTGTGTTCAATACAGGAGGAAAACAAACTGTAGTTTTCTGGTCAAGCGCCTCTATCTAACAGTACACTTCAAGTTACCCTCATTCAAGATGGCCGTACTTCTTCATTACACAAAGGAAAAACCTCAACCAATTTCTAAAGACTGTTGACATCCAGTGGAAACGATAGGAACTGCAAGAAGGTCCCTTAGATATCTGGATTCCCAAAGAAATCTAATTGAAAAGAGAGTGACCCCAAAAAAATAAATCTGAATGGTTTGTCCTCGGGGTTTCGACTGCTAAATAAGTTATGTTATACTCACAGACATGATTCAAAGTGTTTCCTATCTAATACTATGCATATCTTAGCTTCTGCGTCTGAGTAGCAGGCAGTTTACTCTGGGCACCTTATTCTTCCAAGCTACTCAATACTGCCCCCCCCAGCCATAAGAAATTAAATCAATTTGTGTGGTACAGAATGATCAGTAAGACTCAGGTTTGTGCATATATAACAAAAGGAGTATGCAACGTTCAGAATTATGAGACTGATATGAGGTAATGATTAATAAATGACTGTTTTATATATATATATATATATATATATATATATAATCTAGAGTTTAATTTGGGTGATAGTAAATCGTTAAACAACTTTTTCCATGGTTCCCCAAATCCTAATGAGTTTGTTCTTACAGAATTAGTTTAATAAAGTAACAATTAAACCTCGTTAGTTGATTCAAAACATTACAGTCATCAGATTAATGAAGGTCATGTCACAACAGTGATATGATGTTAGAATGTGACGCAGTCAGTGATATGATGTTAGCATGTAACACAGTCAGCAATATGATATTAGAATGTGACACAGTCGGTGATATGATGTTAGAATGTGACACAGTCAGTGTGATGTCATGTTAGAATGTGACACAGTCAGTGATATGATGCTAGAATGTGACACAGTCAGCGATATGATGTTAGAATGTGAGACAGTCAATGATATTATGTTAGAATGTGACACAGTTAGTGTGATATGAGGTTAGAATGTGACACAGTTAGAGATATGATGTTAGAATGTGACACAGTCAGTAATTGTAGGTTAGAATCAAATCAAAATTCAAAAATCAAATATTTTAGTCACAAACACGTTTAGAAGATGTTATTGCAGAAAAGTAAATTGTTAAAAATCTTCTTCCATGGTGCCCCAAATCCTTATGAGATAGTTCTGACACAATCAATTTAATCGAGCAACAATGAAACATAGTTTGAAACATTATACCCACAATACACATAACTCTAAGTAAGGAATGGATTAAGAATATATATACACATACATGTCTGTAACGATTCTCGTTGGTGGAAGGAGAGGAGGACCAAAATGCAGCGTTGTAAGTGTTCGTCATATTTTAATTGAAAAACTGAACACGACACAAAATAGCAACGAAAAGATAACGAAACAGTTCTGCCAGGTGAACAGACACTAAACGGCGGCTCTGGCAGGGACGTGGACCCCACTCCACCATAGTCTTTGCCCGCTTAAGTGGCGCCTTTGGAGCGGCGACCCTCGCCGCCGACCTCGGACTGGGGGACCCTTGCAGCGGGCCCCGAAGAGATGGGTGACTCCGGCAGCGCCGGACTGGCGGGAGACTCGGGCAACGCCGTAGTGAAGGGCGACTCCGGCAGCGCCGGAGTGAAGGGCGACTCTGGCAGCTCCGGAGTGAAGGGCGTCTCTGGCAGCTCCGGAGTGAATGGCGGCTCTGGCAGCTCCTGACTGACGGGCGGCTCTGGCAGCTCCTGACTGATGGGAGACTCCGGCAGCGCCGTAGTGAAGGGCGACCCCGGCAGCGCCGGAGTGAAGGGCGTCTCTGGCAGCTCCGGAGTGAAGGGCGACTCTGGCAGCTCCGGAGTGAAGGGCGTCTCTGGCAGCTCCGGAGTGAAGGGCGGCTCTGGCAGCTCCTGACTGAGGGGCGGCTCTGGCAGCTCCTGACTGACGGGCGGCTCTGGCAACTCCTGACTGACGGACGGTTCTGGTAGCTCCTGACTGACGGGCGGCTCTGGCAGCTCTTGACAGATATGCTTAACCGCATAACATGGTGCCTGACAAGTACTGCGCTTCCCCCGGTAAGCACAAGGAGTGGACTCAGGTCTGCAACCTGTCTCCGCAAACACTCCCCTTGTGCCCCCCCCAAAAAATGTTGGGCTGCCTCTCGTGCCTGTCGCGCTGCCGTGCTACCTCCTCATATCGCCGCCGCTCAGCTCTCGCTGCCTCCAGTTCTTCCTTGGGGCGGCGATATTCCCCAGCCTGTACCCAGGGTCCCTTACCGTCTAAAATCTCCTCCCATGTCCATGAGTCCAGAGAATGCTGCTGCTCGATACCACGCTGCTTGGTCCTTGGTTGGTGGGTGTTTCTGTAACGATTCTTGTTGGTGGAAGGAGAGGAGGACCAAAATGCAGCGTGGTAAGTGTTCGTAATATTTTTATTGAAAAAAACTGAGCACTACACAAAATAACAACGAAGAGAAAACGAAACAGTTCTGCCAGGTGAACAGACACTAAACAGAAATTAAACACCCACAACCAAAATGGGGAAAACAGGCTACCTAAGTATGATTATCAATCAGAGACAACGAACGACACCTGCCTCTGATTGAGAACCATACTAGGCCAAACACATAGAAATATAACGTAGAAAAAGAACATAGACTACCCACCCCAACTCACGCCCTTACCAACCTAACACAAAGACATAAAAAAGGAACTAAGGTCAGAAAGTGACAATGTCAGAACGGCATTGGACTACGATACAGTGGCATAGAATAGAATACAGTATATACATATGCGATAGGTGATTCAATATTTATACACAATTAAAGTGACTAAGATACAGTAGAATAGGCTAGAATACAGTTTATACTTATGAGATGAGTAATGCAAGATATGGAGACATAATTGTTCATTATATTATTTAAAAATATATATTTTGGATGTCCGAAACATACAATATACTTGCAGTGAAGCCGCTCAACAACTACACCATACCAGTCATCCAACAGAGTCAAATTCAGAGCGAAACACAGAAGCATCCAGGGTCAATGCCCTGCTCAAGGGCACGTTGACAGATCTACCACCAAAACCGAACCCTCCAAGATCCCTCCCACAGTTCCCCAATAGCTGTCCCTCAACCATTCGAGACCCCTTCCACAGTCCCCCCCAAGGAAAAAAATGTATATTATTAATTCCATTCCCCACCCCCAAGAACCCCCCGATTCACCAACAACCAAGAGAATGATTGAAAGAGAAAAAAGAAAAAGAAAGAAGAAAACAGCAAAAAACAATGCAAAAAAAACTAAAAAACTAAAAACATGTCGTGACGTTGTATTAGACTGTTGCTCATCGAATGATTACAAGTTTCTAATTGCGTGATATGAATCAAGCAATTACTAACTCATTAACCTGGGGCACCATGGGAAAACTAGTTTTTATTGAGTTTCTATTTCACAAATTAACTCAAAGATTATCAGAAACAGCCGCTAATTAACCAGTTACCTCTACCAATCTCGTTCTGAACGTCGTATAGCCCGTGAATCTGCACGGACCCGGGTCTCACCAATGAGTCCGTACCACACCAATCTTAGTTGAATATTTATTTACTAAAAAGCTAAAATTATAATAAAAGATACACATAGACAAAACACATTATAGGCTATTGATTAGAACTTAGTATAACGGGCCAACACACTATGGCGCGTGTTACCAAAAATGGGGATTTCAAAGAGAGAGAGAAAAAAGAAAGTGCCCGAGAGAAATATACATTTGGTTGAATTTGTCAGCTATGCTAGTCTAACCCTAGCCTTGCCACAAACTGCCGCTCTTATGGGTCAGAATATAATGATGTAATTACGTGGGGATGATCTCCGAGGAATCTCTGCATGGACCGTTCTGGCTGCTCGATGACGCACTACTCTGGCGCACCTCCCTGATCGTACTCCCAATGTCAGTGTCCTTTTGGCTTAGGAGTCTGTTCCCTCACCCTTTGCTCTGGAAGGGGTCTTCTGAAGACAGACAGCTCTGTAGCTCAGAGCTCACAGCATAGGTATGAAACCCTTTAGATAGCACGATTCGATGGGAGATGGAGGCTAGGTGGTTCGACTTGAATTCACCCGCTTAGACACAGCTACTCATCCGTAGCTTGGTAGAAAATTATTTCTTTGTCTTCAAACTTGCGTTGCGTTCTGGGTTTGCTGACTTTTTAGACCTTGGCTGCAACTTGGGTCACGTAGTCTTCTCTGTAAATTCTATACTCACAGGTTTTATACCCAGTTATCTGGGCATACCAAGTTAATGAGGCAAAGTCTAGATTTTACTCAAACCCAATTTTAGACAACTAACTTAACATTTCATCTTTACCAAAACATTCCCTTTGATTTGGCCATTTTCCACACAACGTACAATGTATAAACATCAAACATATACTAGGAAAACACTTCACGTTACAATGTTTTCGTAATAACGTCATCTATTAACCTTTAATAACAAAACAAAAATGACATACATTTTCATATTCCATCTACTGTCAATGAACACCACTGTGGCTGACGGCAACCATTGTTCCAAAGTCCCTTTATTTCATGTTTAATGTTCTGAGGCTGGTTCTCCATAGTAACAGGACAAAGGAATTTGTCTGTGGCCTGAGATTTACCAGGGGCGTGAGGTATCATAAAACCCCCACATCTTCAGACCCCTTGATCTCTCCTCCTCTGTTGGGGTTGAGAGATAATCTGTAGGGTTGTGGTGTCCTGTAACCTGACCTGGTCAGGACAGTCATGACAAACATCAAAGACAAATAAAATCATAACAGCATTGCCAACTGTATATGTTTGTGTACATGTCTGGCACTATTACATGTATGTGTGTGTTCTTGTATGCGTTTATTTGAATGAGAGTGTGTGTATATGCATGTGTACAAAGACCTGCACGGCATCAGGCTCAGGCCAACCGGCATTAGCTGTAAAACCACAGCCCCTCATTGTCATTCAAACATACTTTTGATTATGTTTAATTTTGACTTTATTTTTGACTTTTATCTTTGACCATCATTCTATCTACCGCACAGACACTCCACTCCCACTTGTCCCCAATTCCACATCCCAACCCTCAGCTTCCCTCAGCTCATCCCACCTATATCTGCTGGCCACACTCTTCGGATATCTACGCAACATACAGTTTGTAGTCGGGGGTTTACATACACCTTAGCCAAATAGTATGTCATAATAATATATATTTATTTCATCACATTCCCAGTAGGTTAAAAGTTTACATACACAATTAGTATTTGGTAGCATTGCCTTTAAATTGCTAAAGTTGGGGCAAAATGTTTCGAGTAGCCTTCCACAAACTTCCCACAATAAGTTGGGTGAATATTGGCCCATTCCTCCTGAGTCAGGTTTGTAGGCCTCCTTGCTCGCACACGCTTTTTCAGTCTGCCCACACATTTTCTTTAGGATTGAGGTCACGGCTTTGTGATGGCCATTCCAATAGCTTGACTTTGTTGTCCTTAAGCCATTTTGCCACAACTTTGGAAGTATGCTTGGGGTCATTGTCCAAATGGGTCATTTGGAAGACCCATTTGCGACCAAGCTTTCACCCAACTTACTGATGTCTTGAAATGTTGCTTCAATATATATATACACATACTTTCCACCCCTCATGATGCCATAAAATGGACTCATTTTACTGTGGATATAGATACTTTTGTACCTGTTTCCTCCAGCATCTTCACAAGGTCCTTTGCAGTTGTTCTGGGATTGATTTGCACTTTTCGCAACAAAGTACATTCATCTCTAGGACACAGAATGCGTCTCCTTCCTGAGCGGTATGACGGCTGCGTGGTCCCATGGTGTTTATACTTGCGTACTATTGTTTGTACAGATGAACGTGATACCTTCAGGCATTTGGAAATTGCTCCCAAGGACGAACCAGACTTGGGGTGGTCTACAATTATTTTTCTGAGATCTTGGCTGATTTCTTTTGATTTTCCCATGTCAAGTAAAGAGGCACTGATTATGAAGGTAGGCCTTGAAATACATCACCAGGTACACCTCCAATTGACTCAAATTATGTCAATAAGCCTATCAGAAGCTTCTAAAGCCATGACATCATTTTCTGGAATTTTTCCAAGCTGTTTACAGGTACAGTCAACTTAGTGTTTGGAAACTTCTGACCCACTAGAATTTTGATACAGTGAATTATAAGTGAAATAATCTGTCTGTAAACAATTGTTGGAAAAATTATTGTGTCATGCACCAAGTAGATGTCCTAACCAACTTACCAAAACTATAGTTTGTTAACAAGAAATTTCTGGATTGGTTGAAACATGAGTTTTAATGACTCCAAGGTAAGTGTATGTAAACTTCCAACTTCAACTGTATATCTTTCAACTATGCTGTGATGTTTAATGTACAATTTCAATCTATCTAATCGAATAGAATCCACAGATTGCGAGTTGAAGATAAATAATTTTACTAAGAGTATTAGTATATTAGTAATTGACTGATAAGGTCTCTCCTATTTCTAGGGTCAATTTTAGAACCTGAACCTGAGACCAGAAACAGGCTACCTGAGGGCAATACCAAAATAAATGGTATATTGATTCTGTATCCTCACAACAACATCTGCAGAGCTTCAAAGACTTTATGCCCCAAATATTCAACATTTTGTTGGTGGCAAGAATTGAATGAGTCCAAGAATTGTTGTTGTTTTATATATAAACTCATACACCCTGTAACACAGAATCAGTGCATCAACAATCTCTTCCCAACTATTTTGCAATCTGTATGGCACAGTTGTCAACATCCTGGTCCTCAAATGAAACTGGCATACTTTCCTAGTTATGATATTTTTATTCCTCTGCCAGTTTTGATCCTTTGTTTTGGGCAGACAGACCAGTTCCCCAACTCCTCCCGCTGCCACCTGCCTCTTCCATTTTTGGGGTAATGCTGTAATCAATTGGCTGTACTCTTGGATTGGGCAGACCTTCCCGTACAATTCTGATAACTCCATGAAGGACATAACTCTACCATTCCAATTTACAATATAATTTAAGAACAAAATACTGTTTTCAAACATCTTTCCCATAAATACAGGTATTTTATCAACCAGCACATTTGAGTTCAGTCATAATATTTGTTCTAATATTTGTTCTGTATTCTCAGGGGGATGAAATGTAAATTGTAGCCAGCATAAAAAGCTATTTTTAAACAATGGATACGTTTTTCTTAGTAATCTACATGAGAAGCATATAGGGATCAGGTAAAACTTTTGAATAAGTGAAGATTTTAGAGAGAGGTTTAGTGCTTTTATATTTAATCATCTCAATCTACCCAGTTCATATTCATTATATACAGTGCCTTGCCAAAGTATTCGGCCCCCTTGAACTTTGCGACCTTTTGCCACATTTCAGGCTTCAAACATGAAAATATAAAACTGTATTTTTTTGTGAAGAATCAACAACAAGTGGGACACAATCATGAAGTGGAACGACATTTATTGGATATTTCAAACTTTTTTAACAAATCAAAAACTGAAAAATTGGGCGTGCAAAATTATTCAGCCCCCTTAAGTTAATACTTTGTAGCGCCACCTTTTGCTGCGATTACAGCTGTAAGTCGCTTGGGGTATGTCTCTATCAGTTTTGCACATCGAGAGACTGACATTTTTTCCCATTCCTCCTTGCAAAACAGCTCGAACTCAGTGAGGTTGGATGGAGAGCATTTGTGAACAGCAGTTTTCAGTTCTTTCCACAGATTCTCGATTGGATTCAGGTCTGGACTTTGACTTGGCCATTCTAACACCTGGACATGTTTATTTTTGAACCATTCCATTGTAGATTTTGCTTTATGTTTTGGATCATTGTCTTGTTGGAAGACAAATCTCCGTCCCAGTCTCAGGTCTTTTGCAGACTCCATCAGGTTTTCTTCCAGAATGGTCCTGTATTTGCCTCCATCCATCTTCCCATCAATTTTAACCATCTTCCCTGTCCCTGCTGAAGAAAAGCAGGCCCAAACCATGATGCTGCCACCACCATGTTTGACAGTGGGGATGGTGTGGTCAGGGTGATGAGCTGTGTTGCTTTTACGCCAAACATAACGTTTTGCATTGTTGCCAAAAAGTTCAATTTTGGTTTCATCTGACCAGAGCACCTTCTTCCACATGTTTGGTGTGTCTCCCAGGTGGCTTGTGGCAAACTTTAAACAACACTTTTTATGGATATCTTTAAGTAATGGCTTTCTTCTTGCCACTCTTCCATAAAGGCCAGATTTGTGCAATTTACGACTGATTGTTGTCCTATGGACAGAGTCTCCCACCTCAGCTGTAGATCTCTGCGGTTCATCCAGAGTGATCATGGGCCTCTTGGCTGCATCTCTGATCAGTCTTCTCCTTGTATGAGCTGAAAGTTTAGAGGGACGGCCAGGTCTTGGTAGATTTGCAGTGGTCTGATACTCCTTCCATTTCAATATTATCGCTTGCACAGTGCTCCTTGGAATGTTTAAAGCTTGGGAAATCTTTTTGTATCCAAATCCGGCTTTAAACTTCTTCACAACAGTATCTCAGACCTGCCTGGTGTGTTCCTTGTTCTTCATGATGCTCTCTGCGCTATTAACGGACCTCTGAGACTATCACAGTGCAGGTGCATTTATACGGTGACTTGATTACACACAGGTGGATTGTATTTATCATCATTAGTCATTTAGGTCAACATTGGATCATTCAGAGATCCTCACTGAACTTCTGGTGAGAGTTTGCTGCACTGAAAGTAAAGGGGCTGAATAATTTTGCACGCCCAATTTTTCAGTTTTTGATTTGTTAAAAAAGTTTGAATATCCAATAAATGTCGTTCCACTTCATGATTGTGTCCCACTTGTTGTTGATTCTTCACAAAAAAATACAGTTTTATATCTTTATGTTTGAAGCCTGAAATGTGGCAAAAGGTCGCAAAAGGTCAAGGGGGCCGAATACTTTCGCAAGGCACTGTAGATAGGCATGCATTATTTTGTCTGGTTTTGCGTCCCAGATAAAGCAAAATATTCTTTGCTCATATGATTTGAAAAAATTATCATCAGGAGTAGGCAGCGCCAAAACTAACTGAGTAAACTGAGATATGAGTAAGGAGCTATTCAGGGCAATTTTTCCTTAAATAGACAGGTATTTACTTTTCCATGGTTGCAGGATCTTGTCTATTTTTACACATTTTCTATTGAAATTCATTGTGGATTGCTTATTTAAATATTTTGTGATATGAATACCAAGTATGTCTACTTCACCATCAGCCCATTTTATAGGTAAACTGCAGGGTAATGTAAAAGTTGTATTTTTTTAAAGATCCAATACATAATATTGTAAACTTATCATAATTAGTTTTTAGTCCAGAGAATACAGAAAAGTTATCTAGATTTTCAATGAGACATTGCAGGGATTTGGCGTGTGGACTTAATATAAAACTTGAGTCATCGGCATACATGGACACCTTTGTTTTTAAATCTTGGATTTCTATTCCTCTATTGTTGTTATTGGATCTGATTTTAATAGCTAGCATTTCAATGATCATAACAAATAGATATGGTGACAGCGGACACCCTTGATTAACTAACTCTTGACAATTCAAAACTCTCTGAGAAGTAACCATTGTTTACTATTTTACACCTGTGGTTGTTATACATTAGTTTTTACCCATTTTATAAGAGAATCACTGAAATTGAAAAAATCCAGGCATTTATAAATAAAATCCAGTAAAATCCAACTTATTTTGCATCTCTGTAGTATTGTTTTTATTGCAATCTACCTGTACTATTAGTTCATGGATTTCCCTTGTTAGACTTGTCTCTTAGCCAGAAACTGCTTTCTTAAACTTATTATTGATGGATATTGAATTGAATGACCTCTGAAGGTGCATTTAAAGGTATCCCAAACAACAAGGGGATTTGCTGAACCTATATTACACTGGAATAATTCAGTCCTAAATTCTTTTGTCTTAGTTAAAAATAAGTTGTCCTCCAGTAAACTTTGATTAAATTTCCAATATCCCCGTCCACGTGGAAAATCTTTAAGAGTTATGTGAATGCCAAGTAGATGATGATCTGATCGCATTCTGTCTCCTATTAAAACTTTTAAATACTTTGATGCAAGAGAGAAAGAGACAAGAAAGTAGTCAAATCGACTAGCTTGATTAAGTCTCCTCCATGTATATCGCACTAGGTCAGGGTCTCCAAATATCCACTATTTCTAATGTGTCCATAATATTTGTGATTTCCTTAAAAGAGCACAGTGATGATAGTTGGTAGAGTGATTACCTTTACGGTCCATTGAGGTACTTAACACTGTGTTATAGCAAGTTCAATAAGTTCAATAAATTGGTATAAATGTTTTCAAAGAAGTATGGATCATCCTGATTTGGACCATATAGATTAATGAGCCAAATCTCTTTTTTGTCCACTTTCATATTCAAAAAGAAACACCTTCCTTGCAAATCATTCCTGACTATTTGCACATTCAGATCAAACATTTTGTTAATTAATATCATCACAACTTTTGAGTTCCTTTGTCCATGAGAGAAAATTATTAACTTAATCTAAGGATGTAGGGCGAGTTTCCTGTAAACAGTATATGTTATATCCCTTTTCTTTTAGCCATGTAAAGACTGATCATTTTTTATAATCTTCTAAACCGTTACAATTATAAATGGCTATACTTATTTCACCCCTTACCATAACTAGCTACTATTATCAGTCTAAATTGACCATAATAAGGGCTTGTAAAGTTACTGCCATCAGAGGTATTATGATGGTCAAAATTAGAGCTTTCAAATGTCTGATATTTAGAATTCAAGAAATAAGTTCCAGCAATATTTGTTTTATTCCAATTGCAAAAATTCTCTGATCGCGCCCTTTGGATTATTGGAATCCCAGAAAAAATAATTTTCACGTTATGATACAACTTTGTATGTCTAGTAGCGACTCCTTCATCACCCTGTTTTCCCTGAATAGACAATCCATGTTGGAATCGTAGATTTTTACCTTGGCTGCCTTGCTCTCTCCTTGGAGCGTGAGATTTTCACTCTGGCTAAACTCCAAACTCCCCCTCAGCCCTGCTACCTCCTCACACAACTTTTCCAGTGTTGCATGGATTCCAGCCAGAGCACTAGCCTCTACTTCAACAGTAAGTAAATCATCAGTCTCTGTAGATTAATCTGTTTTTCTTTTTTTGTCGGGTTAAAGTTATTTTGTGAGGTGGATCTTTCCATGATGGAGTATGTTGTTCCTCCATAGCGTAAAGCTGTTGCTACTCGTTGATTTCCCTCAGGATCTTGTTAATATCCAGGTTGGCTCTTTACTGCAACCAGTTGTTTTACTAAAAAATAACAACGACTATTTCCGACGATGACGACAGGTGTCTGTAGTACAGCCAACTAGCACTCGCGGAATCCACTCAAGAAATGGAACACAAACTTGCAGTCCCAGCAGTAAAGGCTAGCCGCAAAAAGTCTTAGTTCTGATTAAAATCGAGTGTAGACAGTACAATGTTTTTTTGCGCGCTCTGATGATGTATGTTGCGTGATGACATCACCTCGTGTTTCTTGGCACAAGCTTCTTGGCCCGAGAAATTATGAAAGTGGCTAGTGTTTAATTTCCTTAAAGTGACTAGTGATTCATAATCTATGTCTATAGGCAGCAGCCTCTGATGTGCTGGAGATGGCTTTTTATCAGTCAGTGTTGTAGTATAGAATACAATACAATATATAAATATGAAATGGGTGATGAAATATGTAAATACAATTTAAAAGTGACTAAGATATAGTAGAATAGTGTGGAGTGCAGTTTATACAGTACATATGAGATGAATAATGCTAGATACGGAAACTTTATTAAAGTGGCTAGTGATCCATTTCTAAAAGTAGCCAGTGATTCCTAATCTGTGTCTATAGGATAAGGATTCCTCTGATGGCCTTGAGATAGAAGCTGTTTTTCAGTCTCTTGGTCCCAGCTTTGATGCACCTGTACTGACCTGGCCTTTGGGATGATAGTGAGGTGAACAGGCAGTGGCTCAGGTGGTTGATGTCCTTGATTATCTTTTTGGCCGTCCTTTGGCATCAGGTGCTGTAGGTGTCCAGGGGGGCGAGAAGTTTGCCCCCTGGTAATGCATTGGGCAGATCGCACCACCCGCTGGAGAGCTTTGTGGTTGTGGGCGGTGCAGCTGTTGTACCAGGTCTTGATACAGCCCAACAGGAGGCTCTCAATTGTGCATCTGTAAAAGTTTGTGATGGTTTTAGATGTTACAACAAATTTCTTTGAAGAGGCGCTGTTGAACCTTGTTCACCACAATGTCTGTGAGGGTGGACCATTTCAGTTTGTCAGTGATGTGTACGCTGAGGAACTTGAAGCTTTCCACCTTTTCCATTGTGGTCCCATTGATGTGGATAAGGATGTGCTCACTCTGCTGTTTCCTGAAGTCCATGATCATCTCCTTTGTTTTGTTGACATTGAGTGAGAGGTTATTTTCCTGGCACCACACTCCCAGAGCCCTCACCTCCTCCCTGTAAGCTGCCTCATCATTGTTAATCAAGCCTACTACTGTGTGTCATCTGCAAACTTGATGATTGAATTGGAGGCGTGCTTGGTCACACAGTCATGGGTGAATAGGGAGTACAGGAGGGGGCTGAGCACGCACACTTGTGGGGCCCCAGTGTTGAGGATCAGAGAATAGGAGGTGTTGTTTCCTACCTAACACCTGGGGGCGATGTGTCAGGAAGTCCAGGACCCAGTTGCACAGGGTGGAGTTTGGACCCAGGGCCTCGAGCTTGATAATGAGCTTGGAGGGTACTATGTTGTTGATTGGTGAGCTATAGTCAATGAACACATTTTTACATACTGTAGGTATGCCTCATGTCCAAATGGGACAGAGCAGTGTGCAGTGTGGTGGTGATTGTATCATCTGTGGATCTGTTGGAGCCGTAAGCAGGGGACTAGTGTGGCATGTAAGGTGGAGAGGATATGAACCTTGACTAGTCTCTCAAAGCACATCATGATGACAGAGGTGAGTGGTACGTGGTGATAATCATTTAGTTCAATTACCTTAGCTTTCTTTGGTACAGGGACAATGGTGGCCATCTTGAATCATGTGGAGACAACAGACTGGGATAGGGAGAGATTGAATATATCTGTAAACACACCAGCTAGCTGGTCTGTGCATGGTTTGAGGACGCGGCCAGGGATACGCGGCCAGGGATACATTTAAGGGTTAACACACTTAAATGTCTTACTCATATCGACCACGGAGAAGTAGAGTCCACAGTCTTTGATATTGGGCCATGTCGGTGGCACTGTATTAGGGAGTGCGTAACTGGTGGTGGCACTGTGCTCACTCAAAGCGAGTGAAGAAGGTGATCAGCCTGTCCGGAAGCTATCGGGAACGAGCCTTTCATTTGGCATGTTTCTACTAACTTTTATTTAACTTTTTAACTTCTTGCGTCAAGCAATCCCGTATCCGGGAGCGTAATCATAGCCTCAAGCTCATTACCATAACGCAACGTTAACTATTAATGAAAATCGCAAATGAAATGAAATAAATATATTCAAACTCAAGCTTAGCCTTTTGTTAACAACACTGTCATCTCAGATTTTCAAAATATGCTTTTCAACCATAGCTACACAAGCATTTGTGTAAGAGTATTGATAGCTAGCATAGCATTAAGCCTAGCATTCAGCAGGCAACATTTTCACAAAAACAAGAAAAGCATTCAAATAAAATCATTTACCTTTGAAGAACTTCGGATGTTTTCAATGAGGAGACTCTCAGTTAGATAGCAAATGTTCAGTTTTTCCCAAAATATTATTTGTGTAGGAGAAATTGCTCCGTTTTGTTCATCACGTTTGGCTAAGAAAACCCCCCGAAAATTCAGTCATTCCAACGCCAAACTTTTTTCCAAATTAACTCCATAATATCGACAGAAACATGGCAAACGTTGTTTAGAATCAATCCTCAAGGTGTTTTTCACATATCTATTCGATGATAAATCATTCGTGGCAGTTTGGTTTCTCCTCTGAACCAAATGGAAAAATGCACGCAGCTGGAGATTACGCAATCATTTCGACGGAGGACACCAAGCGGGCACCTGGTAAATGTAGTCTCTTATGGTCAATCTTCCAATGATATGCCTACAAATACGTCACAATGCTGCAGACACCTTGGGGAAATGACAGAAGGTGTAGGCTCATTCCTGGCGCATTCACAGCCATATAAGGAGACATTGGAACACAGCGCCTTCAAAATCTGGGACATTTCCTGTTTGAAATTTCATCTTGGTTTCGCCTGTAGCATCAGTTCTGTTCACTCACAGATAATATCTTTGCAGTTTTGGAAACGTCAGAGTGTTTTCTTTCCAAAGCTGTCAATCATATGCATAGTCGAGCATCTTTTCGTGACAAAATATCTTGTTTAAAACGGGAAAGTTTTTTTATCCAAAAATTAAAAGAGCGCCCTCTATATCAAACAAGTTAAAAACTTTTCGCCTTGAGCATTCGGATTACTGGACAAAACGCGTGAACAAAAATGAGGTTTTGGGTCATAAAGAGGGACATAACGAACAAAACAAACATGTATTGTCTAACATGGAGACCTGGGAGTGCCACCAGATGAAGATCATCAAAGGTAAGTGATTAATTTTAATGCTATTTCTGACTTTTGTGAGCCCTCTCCTTGGCTGGAAAATGGCTGTATGGGTTTCTGTGGCTAGGTACTGACCTAACATAATCGCAAAGTGTGTTTTCGCCGTAAAGCCTTTTTGGAATCTGACACAGCAGTTGCATTGAGGAGAAGTTTATCTTAATTCATGTGTTTAACACTTGTATCGTTTAGCAATGTTTATGGTGAGTATTTCTGTAATTTGATGTGGCTTTTGAGACAATGCATTTCTGAACATAACGCGCCAATGTAAACTGATATTTTTGGATATAAATATGAACTTTATCGAACAAAACATACATGTATTGTGTTACATGAAGTCCTATGAGGGCCATCTGATGAAGATCATCAAAGGTTAATGATTAATTTAATTGTTATTTCTGACTTTTGTGAGCACTCACCTTGGCTGGAAAATGGCTATATGAGTTTCTATGGCTAGGTGCTGACCTAACATAATCGCAAAGTGTGCTTTCGCCGTAAACCCTTTTTGAAATCAGACACAGTGGTTGGATTTACAAGAAGTTTATCTTTAAAATGGTGTATAATACTTGTATGTTTGAGGAATTTTAATTTTGTGATTTTGTTGTTTTGAATTTGGCACCCTGCAATTTCACTGGCTGTTGTCGAGGTGGGAAGCTAGCGTCCCACTTGTACCAGAGAGGTTAACCTTTTGTGACTAGGGGGCAGTGTTTTCATTTTATGAAAACGGGACATTTTGTCAGCACAAGATGCTAGAATATGTATATAATTGACAGCTTAGGATAGAAAACACTCTAAAGTTTCCAAAACTGTAAAAATATTGTCTGTGAGTATAACAGAACTGATGTTGCAGGCGAAAGCCTGAGAAAAATCCAATCCGTAAGTGTCTCATGTTTTGAAAGCGCTGCGTTCCAATGCGTCCCTATTGAGCAGTGAATGGGCTATCAACCAGATTACTCTTTCTCTGTATTCCCGAAGGTGTCTACAGCACTGTGACATAGTTTTACGCATTTATGTTGACGAATACCCATATACCCAATCGGTCCTACTGAAAAACGAATTGTCCCGATGGATATATTATCGAATAGATATTTGAAAAACACCTTGAGGATGGATTATAAACAATGTTTGCCATGTTTCTGTCGATATTATGGAGCTAATTTGGAATATTTTTTGCCGTTTTCAACTACTGCAATTTCCGGGTGATTTCTCAAAAGAACAAACGGAGCTATTTCGCCTACAAAAATAATATTTTTGTAAAAAAGGAACATTTGCTATCTAACTGGGAGTCTCGTGAGTGAAAACATCCGAAGCTCATCAAAGGTAAACAATTTAATTTGATTGCTTTTCTGATTTCCGTGACCAACTTACCTGCTGCTAGCTGGACAAAATGCTATGCTAGGCTATCGATAAACTTACACAAATGCTTGTCTAGCTTTGGCTATAAAGCATATTTTGAAAATCTGAGATGACAGGGTGATTAACAAAAGGCTAAGCTGTGTCTCAATATATTTCATTTGTGATTTTCATGAATAGGAATATTTTCTAGGAATATTTATGTCCGTTGTGTTATGCTAATTAGTGTCAGATGATGACAACGGTCCCGTTCACGGGATGAGGTGTCACTAGAGGTTAAATAAAGCATGTGTGCCCATATAGGCTGATGATTCAACTGTATACGCATCAGCAACCACAGACAATTAAATCATTAAAACCCTTAACAAAGTGTTGCAGTCTGTTACTTTTTACAAATCATTCTAGACCTCAGCTGAATCTAGTAATGAATGGTGTGGAATGCAAATTCAAGGGTTGTAATGATTGGTAGAGGTCTGTCAGTAATAAAGAGATGCTCTGCTCTTTTGACACCACCCTCCAAAAAGCAAGTACTGCAGGCTCTAGATGTATCTTATCTTGATTAATGTCCAGTCAAGGACTTAGTTAAGCTACAGCTGGCCCAGAAGAGAGTGGCACATCTTGCTCGTCATTGTAATCAGAGGGCTAATATTAAAATGAATACTATGCATGCCAGTCTCTCTTGGCTAAGAGTTGAGGAAAGACTGACTTTGTCACCTCTTGTTTTTACAAGAAACATAAATTGTTTGCATAGTCAATTTACACACAGCACTGACACACACACTTACCCCACCAGACATGCCACCAGGGTCTTTTCACAGTCCACAAATTCAAGGAAATGTACAGTATTATACAGAGTCATGAGTGCATGGAACTCCCATCTTATATAGCGCAAGTGAACAGCACACCTGGTTTCAAAAAACAAATAAATGTGACCTACTTGTTGTGTGTCCGTACTGACATGTCTGTGTAACTGTTAGATGCACACACACACACACACACACACACACACACACACACACACACACACACACACACACACACACACACACACACACACACACACACACACACACACACACACACACACACACACACACACACTACAGGTAAATGCTTTTAAATGTACTGTCGTGGCCAAAGGTTTTGAGAATTACACAAATATACATTTTCACAAAGGCTGCTGCCTCAGTTTGTATGATGGAAATTTGCATATACTCCAGAATGTTATGAAGAGTGATTAGATGAATTGCAATTAATTGCAAAGGACCTCTTTGCCATGCAAATGAACTCCCCCCAAAAAATCCGCTGCATTTCATCCCTGCCACAAAAGGACCAGCTGACATCATGTCAGTGATTCTCCCGTTAACACAGGTGTGAGTGTTGACGAGGACAAGGCTGGAGATCACTCTGTCATGCTGATTGAGTTCGAATAACAGACTGGAAGCTTCAAAACGAGGGTGGTGCTTGGAATCATTGTTCTTCCTCTGTTAACAATGGTTACCTGCAAGGAAACACATGCCATCATCATTGATTTGCACATAAAGGGCTTCACAGGCAAGGATATAGCTGCCAGTAAGATTGCACCTAAATCAACTATTTATCGGATCATCAAGAACTTCAAGGAGAGCGGTTCAATTTTTGTGAAGAAGGCTTCAGGGCGCCCAAGAATGTCCAGCAAGCGCCAGGACTGTCTCCTAAAGTTGATTCAGCTGCGGGATCGGGGCACCAGACTTTTGAAGGGTGGCCTGATGTCTAGAAGGGCAGCAAAGAAGCCACTTCTCTCCAGGAAAAACATCAGGGACAGACTGATGTTCTGCACAATGTACAGGGATTGGACTGCTGAGGACTGGGGTAAAGTCATTTTCTCTGATGAATCCCCTTTCCGATTGTTTGGGGCATACGGAAAATAGCTTGTCCAGAGAAGACAAGGTGAGCGCTACCATCAGTCCTGTGTCATGCCAACAGTAAAGCTTCCTGAGACTATTCATGTGTGGGGTTGCTTCTCAGCCAAGGGAGTGGGCTCACTCACAATTTTGCCTAAGAACACAGCCATGAATAAAGAATGGTACCAACACATCCTTCGAGAGCAAATTCTCCCAACTATCAAGGAACAGTTTGGGGACGAACAATGCCTTTTCCAGCATGATGGAGCACCTTGTCATAAAGCAAAAGTGATTATTAAGTGGCTCGGGGAACATAACATTGATATTTTGGGTCCATGGCCAGGAAACTCCCCAGACCTTTTAATCCCATTGAGAACTTGTCCTCAAGAGGAGCGTGGACAAACAAAAACCCACAAATTCTGACAAACTCCAAGCATTGATTATGTAAGAATATGCTGCCATCAGTCAGGATGTGGCCCAGAAGTTAATTGACAGCTTGCCAGGGCGGATTGCAAAGGGGGTCAACACTGCAAATATTCACCCTTTACATCAACTTCATGTAATTGTCAATAAAAACCTTTGACACTTATGAAATGCTTGTAATTATACTTCACTATTCCATAGTAACATCTGACAAAAATATCTAAAGACACTGAAGCAGCAAACTCAGACCCCAGTAAGACTAACTGTCGCTATTGGCGTCAGCTAATGGGGATCCTAATGAATCAAAAAATCTAAATCTGCTGATTTAAAATCACCAATGGCCTCATGGTGACATCCTTAATAAGCATTTTCCTTGCTGTCCTGTGTAACGGCGTTCTTCGTTTGTCGAAAGAGAGTCGGACCGAAATGCAGCGTGGTGGTTACTCATGTCTTTAATGAAGAAAAAAGTGACGATACATGAAATAACTAATAAATACAAAAACAACAAACGGAACGTGAAACCTAATACAGCCTATCTGGTGAAAACTACACAAAGACAGGAACAATCACCCACGAAATACAAAGCGAACTCAGGCTACCTAAATACGGTTCCCAATCAGAGGCAACGAGAAGCACCTGACTGCTGATTGAGAACCGCCTCAGGCAGCCAAACCTATACAACACCCCTAATCAGCCGCGATCCCAAACACTACAAACCCCAATACGAAACACAACACACAAACCCATGTCACACCCTGGCCTGAACAAATAATTAAAGAAAACACAAAATACTAAGACCAAGGCGTGACAGAACCCCCCCCCCCCCAAGGTGCGGACTCCCGGACGCACCTCAAAACCATAGGGAGGGTCCGGGTGGGCGTCTGTCCATGGTGGCGGCTCCGGCTCGGGACGTGGACCCCACTCCATAAATGTCATAGTTCCTCCCCTTCGCGTCCTGGGATAATCCACCCTCGCCGCCGACCATGGCCTAATAGTCCTCACCCAGAACCCCACAGAACTGAGGAGCAGCTCGTGACTGAGGGGCATCTCGGGACTGAGGGACAGCTCGGGACTGAGGGGCAGCTCGGGACTGAGGGGCAGCTCGGGACTGAGGGGCAGCTCGGGACTGAGGGGCAGCTCGGGACTGAGGCAGCTCAGGACTGAGGGGCAGCTCGGGACTGAGGGGCAGCTCGGGACTGAGGGGCAGCTCGGGACTGAGAGGCAGCCCGGAACTGAGGGGCAGCCCGGAACTGAGGGGCAGCCCGGAACTGAGGGGAAGCCCAGTACTGAGATGAAGCTCAGGTAGGTAGTAGGCTCCGGTAGATCCTGGCTGGCTGGCGGATCTGGAAGATTCAGGTTGACTAGCAGATCTGGAAGATTCTGGTTGACAGGCTGATCTGGAAGAATCTGGTTGACTGGCAGATCTAGAAGATCATGGCTGACTGGCGGATCTAGCTGCTCTATGCAGACTGACAGCTCTGACTGCTCCATGCAGGCTGACAGCTCCTTGCAGACTGGCTGCTTCATGCAGACTGACAGCTCCTTGCAGACTGACAGCTCCTTGCAGACTGGCAGCTCCTTGCAGACTGGCAGCTCCTTGCAGACTGGCAGCTCCTTGCAGACTGGCAGCTCCTTGCAGACTGACAGCTTCCTGCAGACTGGCAGCTCCTTGCAGACTGACAGCTCTGACTGCTCCATGCAGGCTGACAGCTCCTTGCAGACTGACAGCTCCTTGCAGACTGACAGCTCCTTGCAGACTGACAGCTCCTTGCAGACTGACAGCTCCCTGCAGACTGGCAGCTCCTTGCAGACTGACAGCTCCTTGCAGACTGGCAGCTCCTTGCAGACTGACAGCTCTGGCTGCTTCATGCAGACTGACAGCACCCTGCAGACTGGCAGCTCAGGCTGCTTCAAACAGGCAGGAGGCTCCGGCAGCGCTGTGAGGAGGAAGGCTCTGGCTGTGCTGAACAGGCGGGAGACTCCGACAGAGCAGGAGAGGCGAGGCGCACTGTAGGCCTGATGCGTGGTGCGGGCACTGGTGATACTGGAGCGAGGACACGCACAGGAAGCCTGGTGCGGGGAGCTGCTACCGGAGGACTGGTGTGTGGAGGTGGCTCTGGATAGACCGGACCGTGCAGGCGCACTGGAGCTCTTGAGCACCGAGCCTGCCCAAGCTTACCTGGCTCGATGCCCACTCTAGCCCGGCAAATACGAAGGGCTGGTATGAACCGTACCCGGCTATGCACCCGCACTGGAGACACCGTGCGCTCACTAGCATAACACGGTGCCTGCCCGGTCTCTTTAGCCCCCCGGTAAGCACAGGGAGTTTGCGCAGGTCTCCTACCTGGCATAGCCATACTCCCTGTAAGCCCCCCCCCAATACATTTTTGGGGCCGACTCTCAGGCTTCCATCCGTGTCGCCGTGCTGCCTCTTCATACCAGCGCCTCTCTGCTTTAGCCGCCTCTAGTTCTTCCTTGGGACGGCGATATTCTCCAGGCTGAGCCCAGGGTCCTTTTCCGTCCAGTTCCTCCTCCCATGTCCAATTCTCCAAGTGATGCAGCCTCTCCCACTGCAACTGCTCTTCACGATTAGCAGGGAGAGTTGGCTCAGGTCTGACACCCGACTCAGCCACTCTCCCTCTGAGCCCCCCCCCAATAAATTTTTGGGGCTGCTTTTCGGGTTTCCTTGCCAACCGTGTTCCCTCGTATCGTCGGCTCTTATCTCCGGCTGCCTCTGCTCTCCTAAGTGCCTCCACCTGTTCCCATGGGAGGCGATCTCTTCCAGCCAGTATCTCCTCCCAAGTGTAACAACCTTTGCCATCCAATACGTCTTCCCATGTCCATTCCTCCTTTCGCTTTTCCTGCGGTCGCTGCCTGTTTCCACGCCGCTCGGTCTGTATGTGGTGGGTGATTCTGTAACGGCGTTCTTCGTTTGTCGAAAGAGAGTCGGACCGAAATGCAGCGTGGTGGTTACTCATGTCTTTAATGAAGAAAAAAGTGACGATACATGAAATAACTCATAAATACAAAAACAACAAACGGAACGTGAAACCTAATACAGCCTATCTGGTGAACACTACACAAAGACAGGAACAATCACCCACGAAATACAAAGCGAACTCAGGCTACCTAAATACGGTTCCCAATCAGAGGCAACGAGAAGCACCTGACTGCTGATTGAGAACCGCCTCAGGCAGCCAAGCCTATACAACACCCCTAATCAGCCGCGATCCCAAATACTACAAACCCCAATACGAAACACAACACACAAACCCATGTCACACCCTGGCCTGAACAAATAATTAAAGAAAACACAAAATACTAAGACCAAGGCGTGACATCCTGCTGCTCCATTCAGAAGGACAACTGTATCTTTGATGTGTCTGGGTGGAATAATACATCATCCACAGCCTAATTATTAACTTGACCATGCTTAAAGAGATATTCAATGTCTGATTTGATATTTTTACCCATCTACCAATCACTGTCATTCTTTATGTGGCTTTTGAAAAGCTTGCTGGTCTTTGTAGTTGAATATGTGCTTATGCAATGACAATTTGTAAAGACTTGTAGACATGTATTTTCACCTTTGTGTAGATGTACAATTAAATCAATTTTAGTCCCACTTTGTAACAAAATAGACTTTCTTTAGGCACTGTATGTGTGTACCTATGTGTGTACCTGCTGTCTGTCTCTGTGTGTACCTGCTATCTGTCTGTGTGTGGACCTGCTGTCTGTCTGTGTGTGTACCTGCTATCTGTCTGTGTGTGTACCTGCTATCTGTCTGTATGTGTGTACCTGCTGTCTGTCTGTGTATGTGTACCTGCTGTCTGTCTGTGGGCCTGCTGTCTGTCGGTATGTGTACCTGGCAGGGTAGCCTAGTGGTTAGAGTGTTGGACTAGTAACTGAAAGGTTGCAAGTTCAAATCCCCGAGCTGACAAGGTACAAATCTGTTGTTCTGCCCCTGAACAGGCAGTTAACCCACTGTTCCTAGGCTGTCATTGAAAATAAGAATTTGTTCTTAACTGACTTGCCTAGTAAAATAAAGGTTAAAAAAAACATGTGTACCTGCTGTCTGTCTCTGTTTGTACCTGCTGTCTGTCTGTGGACCTGGTGGCTGTCGGTATGTGTACCTGCTGCCTGTCTGTGTGTGTACCTGCTGTCTGTCTGTGTGTGGACCTGCAGTCTGTCTGTGTGTGGACCTGTTGTCTGTATGTATGTGTGGCCCTGCTGTCTGTCCGTCTGTATGTATGTGTACCTGCTGTCTATCCGTGTCTGTACCTGTGTGTATAGTGCTGTCTGTCTGTGAGTGTGTCTGCATGTCTGTGTGCCTGTTGTTGTGTAGCAGCAGTTACTGCTTTGTATTTTGTAATGATCTTTAAGTTTTCTGTTTCCTTGCTTTGCAAATTGTTGTTAGGGGTAACTTCTTGACGCTACCCATCCCTGTCATTTTCGTCAGCAACCGCTGAATAGCATAGCGCAACAGTTAAATAATATTACAAAAAAATATTCATATTCATGAAATCACAAGTGCAATATTGCAAAACACAGTTTAGCCTTTTGTTAATCCACCTGTCGTCTCAAATTTTGAAATTATGCTTTACACCGAAAGCAATCCAAGAATTTGTGTAAGTTAATCGATAGCCTAACATAGCATTATGTACACTTAGCATCAGGAAGCTTGGTCACGAAAATCAGAAAAGCAATCAAATTAACCATTTACCTTTGATGATCTTCGGATGTTTTCACTCACGAGACTCTCAGTTACACAACAAATGTTCCTTTTGTTCCATAAAGATTATTTTTATACCCAAAATACCGACGTTTGTCTGTCGCGTTATGTTCAGAAATCCACAGGAAAGAGCGGTCACGACAACGCAGACGGAAATTCCAAATAGTCTTCATAATGTCCACAGAAACATGTCAAACATTTTTTATAATCATTCCTCAGGTAGTTTTTAAAATATATATTCGATAATATTTCAACCGAGTGTGTAGGTTTTTCAATAACAGCGGGACGAACAGTGGCAGCTTTACTCTGTAGTGCAAAAACTCACTCTGAGAGCCCCCACCTATCCACTTACGCAATATGATCTTTCAAGCTAATTTTTCAAAATGAAAGCCTGAAACTATGTCTAAAGACTGTTGACACCTTAGGGAAGCCAGAGAAAAAGGAATATGGTTGATATCTCTTTAAATGGAGGATAGGCATACATAGGAACAGTAGGGTTTCAAATTAATTGGCACTTCCTGATTGGATTTTCCTCAGGGTTTCGCCTGCAATACCTGTTCTGTTATAATCACAGACAATATTTTGACCGTTTTGGAAACTTTAGAGTGTTTTCTATCCTAATCTGTCAATTATATGCATATTCTAGCATCTGGTCCTGAGAAATAGGCTGTTTACTTTGGGAACGTTATTTTTCCAAACATAAAAATAGTGCCCCCTAGCTTCAAGAGGTTAAAGATGGACTACTTTAAAGTGTTCTGATATGATCTTACATGCTAGTCAGATATATATTTTTAATTGAATCATTTCTTCACCTTTTCTACTACTGTCGGCATTGAAAATGCAAATCCAGGTAAATCTCTCCTTTTATTTGATGTACCATACGGTGTACTCACATTATCACGTACTTGACTTCCACTCCAGGTGCTTAAATCAACATCTTACAAACTATTACAGTTTTTCTCAATTGCTAAAACACTAAAACCCATTGGCTGAACAAAGTTCTCAGTTGCTTGGACTCATTTAGCTAATTATATGGTCTGTTGTCAATACTTAAACCATTTCACATGGTAAAACACAATTTGCAGATCTCACTTAGACTTTTCAGCAAAACTCTAAACACATTCTCATTCTCAAAACACATTCTGCACTCTAATGCACATGTCATCCATACTGGTAAACACAAGTGGCAACAATCAAATACAAATAGAGAATACATGTCATTGATTGAACACAACCACTCAAAATTGATTTAACCTGTTTCAAATGATGTGACAGAACCAATTGAATTGTTGAAGGTGGGAAGGAGAAAGTCTGAGAATGGATAGAAGAAACAATGTGAGAGGACGAGTGTGTATGCGAGGTGGGCGACGAGGAGGACGAGGGCAAGAAAGAGGACGAGGAGGACGAAGAGGAAGACAAAGAGTGGAAATATCTGATGAAAACCAAGCAACAGTTGTAGACCATGTTCTTGTCCATGGACTGAAAATGAGGGAAGCAGGACTTAGAGTGCAACCCAATTTGAGCCAATTATCTGTGTCCACCACAGTAAGGACATTCAGAGAAGAGAACAGGTACAGTATACTACTGTATTCTTGTAATTGTACATTTACTGTACTACACTATATGCAGCTGTTTCAATAGACATTTGTAAAGTTAATCACTGTATGTATTGTACTGCATGAATATGTTTTGTAACTGCCCAACTACCTTTTGTAGAATTGCAAGACTGCCACATGCAGGTGGAAGGACAGGTATATTCACTCGGGAGCAAGAGGCCGTTATAGTTGGCATGGTCCTTCAAGATAATGCAATAAGACTCAGAGAAATCCAGGAACGAGTGATACAAGACAACACACACTTCCAGGAAATCGACAGTGTGAGCATTTCCACCATTGACCGTGTCCTGCATCGTAACAGGATGCGAATGAAACAAGTATACAGAGTACCTTTTGAATGCAACTCACCAATGGTGAAAGAACTGCGAGCTCAGTATGTGCAAGTAAGTGTACATTCAGAAACATTTACTGTAATCCAGATTGTCTACAGTACTAACACATACTATGTGAATGGCATTACTCTTCAGTACATACAATGTATGTGAATCAGAAGCCTAATTGTACTCTACAGTATAGCACTGTCTCTGTACGACTTCTGTACGAATCCTACATACAGTATATTGTATTTCTACACAGACAATATTTGACTTGGAATCCTTGGACGGACCCCATGAGTTCATCATTGTCGATGAAGCAGGCTTCAATCTAACAAAGAGGAGAACGAGAGGCCGAAACACTATTGGACAGTGGGCCATTGTTGAAGTCCCTGGTCAACGAGGTGACAATGTCACAATCTGTGCTGCTTTCAGCAACCATGGTGTTCTACATCACCATGTTACACTCGGGCTATGTAACACCCAGCACATTCTAAGATTTATTGCCAATCTAAGAAATATTTTATTTGAGCAGCAGGTTCAAGAGCAGCAGGGCCAAGAGCTAAATGAGAATCCCATTCCCACCTATGTGATAGTGTGGGACAATGTCAGTTTCCACCAAGCTGCTCAGGTAAGGGAATGGTTTAACATCAATGGGCAGTTTATGAACTTGTACCTCCCTCCATACTCGCCTTTCCTGAATCCGATTGAGGAGATTTTCTTCTCTTGGAGATGGAAAGTGTATGATAGACAACCCTACACCAGAGTAAATCTGCTGGAAGCCATGGATTTAGCCCGTGGTGATATAGGTGAGGAGTCATGTCAGGGCTGGATACGGCACACAAGAGGCTCCTTCCCCCGTTGCCTCAGGAGGGACAATATTGCATGTGATGTCGACAAAGTGCTCTGGCCTGACCCAGCCCAAAGACAAGAAGAAGCACATTGATCACGTTTACTCCTTTGATTTTTGTCCCTTTTAGTATTGTATACTGTAGTACAGTGCATTGTAGGCTGTATATTCTACAATGGACAAATTGTATGGCCCTGAACATTGTGCTTTCCATTTATTAACAGTACTGACTGCTCAATAGATTTTGATATCAACAAAGAACAAGAATTACAGTATCACAGAGACAAAGGACAAGTTTGTGACATGCAGGGTACAGTACTGTAAAAATAGGGGTACAAGGAGGAGGAAGAACAAAAAACAAAATTGCGAAGTGCAAAACAGAGTAGTAATTTCTGATCAATTTTGAGCTACTATGATAGAACATGTTTTCGTTCATCAAAAGACAATGACGGAAAAATATGAATATTTTTTTAGATTAAAAATGTACTTCTCCCTGAGAACTGTATGTTTTGAACAATGTGTTTTCTATTTTTCAGGGTATTGTTTACTGACTGCTTGAGAGTGTATGTCATTTTGATAACTTTGTTTATGATTTGAGAGCAGTGTTTGATTTTGAACACAGGTAAAACTGTTTTGATTCGAATGTTTCATTTTGCGAGAGGAGTCAGAGGTTATGTAAATAGTGCTTGAAGATGAGGGTTTGTGTTTAATGTTTTCAGGAAATGGAGCAAGGTTTGCAGTTCAATTTTACAACCACCTAAAAGGAAGCAATTCCCAAACCTTTCATAACAAAGCCATCACCTACAGAGAAATTAACCTGGAGAAGAGCCCCCTAAGCAAGCTGGTCCTGGGGCTCTGTTCACAAACACAAACAGATCCTACAGAGCCCCAGGACAGCAACACAATTAGACCCAACCAATCATGAGAAAACAAAAAGATAATTACTTAACACATTGTAAAGAATTTACAAAAAAAATGCCTTTTGTTCCTAAACAGAGAGTACACAGTGGCAGAATACCTGACCACCATGACTGACCCAAAACTAAGGAAATCTTTGTTTATGTACAGACTGAGCATAGCCTGCCCACAAAATGAGGTGGAAACTGAGCTGCACTTCCTAAACTCTTGCCAAATGTATGACCATATTAGAGACACATATTTCCCACAGATTACACAGACCCACAAAGAATTTGAAAACAAATCCAATTTTGGTGAACTCCCATATATATTGTGTGAAATACCACACTGTGCAATCACAGCAGCAAGATTTATGATCTGTTGCCACAAGAAAAGGGCAACTAGTGAAGAACAACCACCATTGTAAAAACAACCTGTATTTATGTTTATTTATTTTCCCTTTTGTATCTTAACTATTAGCACACCATTACAAAACTGTATATATAGACATAGTATGACATTTGTCTTTATTCTTTTGGAACTATTGTGAGTGTAATGTTTACTATACATTTTTTATTGTTTATTTCACTTTTGTTTATTATCTATTTCACTTGATTTTATAATGTAAACATGTGTTTCCCAAGCCAATAAAGCCCCTTAAATATAAATTGAGAGAGAGAGAGAGCGCGAGAGAGAATGTGAGAGAGGGAGAGACGAGAGAGGCTTTTGGACAATTAATAGACACTGCAGCAAATTAAACAGGACCGTAGTCTACACCGGTGCGCTGTATGTAGCCAATCAGAGCTAGAGTAGGCCTTTATAAAAGCCTTTGTGAGTGTAATGTTTACTGTACATTTTTTATTGTTTTTACACTTTTGTTTATGATCTATTTCACTTGCTTGGGCAATGTAAACATGTTTCCCATGCCAATAAAGCCCCTTACTATGACATTTTAATTGAATTGAGAGAAAGAGAGGTAGACGAGAGAGAGAGAGAGGGAGAGGGAGAGGGAGAGGGAGAGGGAGAGAGGGGGGGGGGGTAGACGAGAGAGGCTTTTGGACAATTAATAGACACTGCAACAAATTAAACAGGACCGAGAGATAGAGTAGGCCTTTAGAAAAACTTTTGTGAGTGTAATGTTTACTGTTAATTTTTTGTTTATTTCACTTTTGTTTATTGTCTATTTCACTTAATTTTTTTTTTGCAATGTTAACACATGTTTCCCATGCCAATAAAGCCCTTTATTTTGAAATTTGAATTGAAATTAAATTGAATTGAGAGAGAGTGAGAAGTAGACAAGAAAGAGATGTTGACGAAAGAAGTAGACGAGAAAGAGAGAGAGAAGTAGACGAGAGAGAGAGAGGTAGACGAGAGATAGAGAGAGAGGGAGAGCGAGAGGTAGGTGAGAAAGAGAGGGAGAGAGAGTGAGAGGTAGACGAGAGATGCTTTTGGACAATTAATAGACACTGCAGTAAATAAAACCAAATGAAAACATCTGTCTTGGCCAGGACCAGTCTACACAGACCAGTGCGCAAACAAGCAATTTGCCATACGGGCTTGCCATCATTCACTTTGAACTGGACTGTGTGTTTACAGTCAGTCGCAACATCGTGACTTTAGATCATTAGAATACGTTCGCCAAAAGCCACAAAATATATCTAAATGGATTTCTGCAAATATGTAAACACCACGGGAGTCCTCTTAGATTTGGGAACTTTACAGTCTTATTGATCAGCAACCACGAAAAGGTAGGCTCTCTCTCCCTCAGTTATGCACATCAACAACAACAAGATCAACAACTAATGCTAGCCAGAGACAGATGAGCTAAAATCTAACGAAGGAACATTAGACAAACCCTATCAAACTTTCAGCTAGTTGGCCGTTAAAATTCCAAATCAAATCAAATCAAATCAAATGTTATTTGTCACATACACATGGTTAGCAGATGTTAATGCGAGTGTAGCGAAATGCTTGTGCTTCTAGTTCCGACAATGCAGTAATAACGAACAAGTAATCTAACTAACAATTCCAAAAAAACTACTGTCTTATACACAGTGTAAGGGGATAAGGAATATGTACATAAGGATATATGAATGAGTGATGGTACAGAGCAGCATAGGCAAGATACAGTAGATGATATCGAGTACAGTATAACATATGAGATGAGTATGTAAACAAAGTGGCATAGTTAAAGTGGCTAGTGATACATGTATTACATAAGGATGCAGTCGATATAGGTATGCATATGAGATGAATAATGTAGGGTAAGTAACATTATATAAGGTAGCATTGTTTAAAGTGGCTAGTGATATATTTACATCATTTCCCATCAATTCCCATTATTAAAGTGGCTGGAGTTGAGTCAGTGTCATTGACAGTGTGTTGGCAGCAGCCACTCAATGTTAGTGGTGGCTGTTTAACAGTCTGATGGCCTTGAGATAGAAGCTGTTTTTCAGTCTCTCGGTCCCAGCTTTGATGCACCTGTACTGACCTCGCCTTCTGGATGACAGCGGGGTGAACAGGCAATGGCTCGGGTGGTTGATGTCCTTGATGATCTTTATGGCCTTCCTGTAGCATCGGGTGGTGTAGTTGTCCTGGAGGGCAGGTAGTTTGCCCCCGGTGATGCGTTGTGCAGACCTCACTACCCTCTGGAGAGCCTTACGGTTGAGGGCGGTGCAGTTGCCATACCAGGCGGTGATACAGCCCGCCAGGATGTTCTCGATTGTGCATCTGTAGAAGTTTGTGAGTGCTTTTGGTGACAAGCCGAATTTCTTCAGCCTCCTGAGGTTGAAGAGGCGCTGCTGCGCCTTCTTCACGATGCTGTCTGTGTGAGTGGACCAATTCAGTTTGTCTGTGATGTGTATGCCAAGGAACTTAAAACTTGCTACCCTCTCCACTACTGTTCCATCGATGTGGATAGGGGGGTGTTCCCTCTGCTGTTTCCTGAAGTCCACAATCATCTCCTTAGTTTTGTTGACGTTGAGTGTGAGGTTATTTTCCTGACACCACACTCCGAGGGCCCTCACCTCCTCCCTGTAGGCCGTCTCGTCGTTGTTGGTAATCAAGCCTACCACTGTTGTGTCGTCCGCAAACTTGATGATTGAGTTGGAGGCGTGCGTGGCCACGCAGTCGTGGGTAAACAGGGAGTACAGGAGAGGGCTCAGAACGCACCCTTGTGGGGCCCCAGTGTTGAGGATCAGCGGGGAGGAGATGTTGTTGCCTACCCTCACCACCTGGGGGCGGCCCGTCAGGAAGTCCAGTACCCAGTTGCACAGGGCGGGGTCGAGACCCAGGGTCTCGAGCTTGATGACGAGCTTGGAGGGTACTATGGTGTTGAATGCCGAGCTGTAGTCGATGAACAGCATTCTCACATAGGTATTCCTCTTGTCCAGATGGGTTAGGGCAGTGTGCAGTGTGGTTGAGATTGCATCGTCTGTGGACCTATTTGGGCGGTAAGCAAATTGGAGTGGGTCTAGGGTGTCAGGTAGGGTGGAGGTGATATGGTCCTTGACTAGTCTCTCAAAGCACTTCATGATGACGGATGTGAGTGCTAAGGGGCGGTAGTCGTTTAGCTCAGTTACCTTAGCTTTCTTGGGAACAGGAACAATGGTGGCCCTCTTGAAGCATGTGGGAACAGCAGACTGGTATAGGGATTGATTGAATATGTCCGTAAACACACCGGCCAGCTGGTCTGCGCATGCTCTGAGGGCGCGGCTGGGGATGCCGTCTGGGCCTGCAGCCTTGCGAGGGTTAACACGTTTAAATGTCTTACTCACCTCGGCTGCAGTGAAGGAGAGACCGCATGTTTTCGTTGCAGGCCGTTGAGCCGTTGAATTGTCTGAGCCGTTGTCTGAGCCGTTGAATTGAGATTCTACTTTGTCTCTGTACTGGCGCTTAGCTTGTTTGATAGCCTTGCGGAGGGAATAGCTGCACTGTTTGTATTCGGTCATGTTACCAGACACCTTGCCCTGATTAAAAGCAGTGGTTCGCGCTTTCAGTTTCACACGAATGCTGCCATCAATCCACGGTTTCTGGTTAGGGAATGTTTTAATCGTTGCTATGGGAACGACATCTTCAACGCACGTTCTAATGAACTTGCACACCGAATCAGCGTATTCGTCAATGTTGTTATCTGACGCAATACGAAACATCTCCCAGTCCACGTGATGGAAGCAGTCTTGGAGTGTGGAGTCAGCTTGATAAACAATGCAGAATTATAGCCTCCTCCTCCTTCTGCAGCTTGCCTGCCAATGCATGGTTGTCCCAACCAAGCAATCAAGCTAACTGGCTAAAGTTGCTAAAGGACCAGTAAAAAGTTTGGACACACCTACTCATTCCATAGTTATTCTTTATTTGAACTATTTTCTACATTTTAGAATAATAGTGAAAACATCACAACTATGAAATTACACTTATGGAATCATGTAGTAAGAAAAAAGTGTTAAATCAAAATATAGATAGATATTCTTTTTACATATTTTTCTTCGCATATCTTTTAAAACATTTTGCTAAACCTCAACTTCTAAATACTCTCCTGCAACCCGCCTCACCCAATGTAGCGCGGATCTGCTTTTTTTTCTAAAGTATTTATATTTACTTCGGATCCGGAACCTCTCAACTGAAGCTAGCCAGCTAACTACCAGCTATCAGTCAGCAAACCATTGCTAGCGGTCTTCAGCTAACCGGTCATCACCTAACCTTTAGCTAACCTTTAATATCCGGACCCACGACCGGTCTGTCGATGTCACTGCATAAAGAGGCATAAACAGACTGACCCCATCTTGACGTTAGCGAAGGCTAACTTTCTAGCCCTTGCTATCTCCTTGCTTGCTAATTCGGCCTGCTAACTGCTAGCTTGTTTAGCCCCGGTCCGCTAACTGCTACCTTGTTTAGCCCCGGCCTACTAACTGTTAGCTTGTTAGCACAGGCCTGCTAACCGTCTGAATCGCCGCGTCCCAACCACTCACTGGACCCATATTTACTTTCAATCTCTTTTCGATTTTTAATTCGATTATACCTTCCGGTAACCTGCCTCACCCAATGTGATACGGAATCGCTATTATTTTTAATTTTTAGAACACATTCAAGAACCTCCAGAAGCTAACCAGCTAACTAGCTACAAGCTATTTAGTCATTGTTAGCCACTGCTAGTGGCTTTTACCTTCTGCACAGCCAGCCAGTTTTTTTTTACCTGGATAATACTCGCCAGTCTAGCTTCCCTGCCCCATCCACCGCTGCCCCCCTGGACACTGAACACTGATCACTTGTCCATTGCTCGTGTTTATTGGCCCATGCAAGTTTCTTCTTATTGGTGTCCTTAAGTAGTGGTTTCTTTGCAGCAATTCGACAATTAACCGGCATGGTTACCACAGCATTCTGCAGCGATACGCCGTCCCATCTGGTTTGCACTTTTACATGTTTTACTTTTATTCCACCTTTATTTAAATAGGCAAGTCAGTTAAGAACAATTGTTATTTACAATGACGACCTAACCCGGACGACGCTGGGCCAATTGTACGCGGCGTTGGGGGACTCACAATCACGTCCGGATGTGCGTTTAATGGGACTATCATTTGTTTTTCAACAGGACAATGACCCAACACACCTCCAGGTTGTGTAAGGTCTATTTGACTAAGAAGGAGAGTGATGGAGTGCTGTATCAGATGACCTGGCCTCCACAATCACCCAACCTCAACCCAATTGAGACAGTTTGGGATGAGTTGGACCACAGAGTTAAGGAAAAGCAGCCAACAACTGCTCAGCGTATGTGGGAAGTTCTTCAAGACTGTTGGAAAACCATTGCATGTGAAGCTGGTTGAGAGAATTCCAAGAGTGTGAAAAGCTGTCATCAAGGCAAAAGGCAGATACTTTGAAAAATCTCAAATATAAAATATGTTTTGATTTGTTTAACAGTTTTTAGGTTACGACATGATTCAATATGTGTTATATCATAGTTTTGATGTCTTCACTATTATTCTACAATGTAGAAAATAGGAAATCTAAAGAAAAACCCTTCCATCAGTAGGTGTGTCCAAACTTTTGACTGGTATTGTACTTCCAGACACAAATGAGAGAACACCTCACTCTGACAATTTTACTCACCTTAGCAGAGCTGGTTAGGCTATTTACATGTTATCTAGAGCGTTCTTGACAAGTTATGACTTTTTTGCCTTCGTTTACTGACACCGTTCATATTCAGCAGGTGTTGCGCATTCGTAAATTCATAAAGTTGTTCTGCATCTGGCACACTCAGACGAGAGTTCTCTGAAATCGGAGTAGATTGCCGGAGTGAATTTGTGAACACAAAGAGATATGCCAGCTGGATAACAGTCGTTCAAGTTCTCTCAAGGTAACGAAATGACACCTGCATCTCTACCTGTGTATAACCACCGGAAAAAATGATATAAGGGGGAAAAGTCAGTCACTCACCCAGTCCTCCAATGACATGACAGGACATCCTCCTAGCTGCTAGCTAGGTATCCAGCTAACGTTAGGCTCCGGGTTTTTAGCTTGCTACATCAATAGATATGCTTGTTTATATCTTTCTACATAAAGAGATATGCTAGCCTATTAGCTACGTTATGACTGACTTGTGGTCATTGCCCTTGCTAGTTTGATTGCATTGACATTCCCAGCCTTAGTTACATTTGTCCGTTTTGTCCCGAATATTAAGTCATTGAAACTGAAACTGTGTATCCCGAATGGAGGCAGCAAACAATGTACCAGACCAGCTGTGATTTACAACCTGATAGCAATATGTTTTGGCCTACCAAGAAATGTATTGTTGAATTATATACATCATGCATTGAACTACATCCATAAATTCTGCCAACAATGCAGTGGTGTAGTGGTGCCTGGAGAAGTGGGTATACTCTAATGTTGCCAAAACGGTCCCAAACTGCCCGCCCAGTAAAGTCCAGGCATCCTATGTGAAAAATCCTATGTTTGTTATGTTTATTTAAGAATTTCACCTTTTTATAATAGAAAAAAAAATAAAAAAATGTGATGGTCTAAGTCCACAACAATGCAAAAATCACATCAAACTGATTGGAAGGAAGGGCCTGGCAGGGCCTGGCTCCCCAGCGGGTGGGCCTCTGTCCTCTACTGTATGTCCCTGATGCAAACAGCTCATGATGACAATTGCGCATCACAAATAGATTACTAACCAACACTTCAGACGAACCTTTTTCAACACCTCCTCTATACTACTTTGATACGCCTCAGTAGGGATTTAAGTAGTGAGTATATGCAATGCCCAATGAAAAGAATGTGTCTATACGATTATACCTGTGTATTCCCTCCACTACACCATTTTCCATTTGTGTTTTCCAAAAAGTGCCCTCTCCTACATGAGTGTCTGGTATTATAGTGGCTGTCCTTTCAGAATCACAAACCTGTCACACACTGAAGGCCTTTAAGCTTGCCACTGCGCAAACATGTCTATAATACAAATAAAGGCTGTTAAGATATTCATGTTTCAAGAAAGGAGTGTATATATTTGGCCTGGTGAAGTCTCCAGTACTACAACACTGAGACCAGACTCAGACCAGTCTCCAGTACTACAACACTGAGACCAGACTCAGACCAGTCTCCAGTACTACAACACTGAGACCAGACTCAGACCAGTCTCCAGTACTACAACACTGAGACCAGACTCAGACCAGTCTCCAGTACTACAACACTGAGACCAGACTCAGACCAGTCTCCAGTACTACAACACTGAGACCAGACTCAGACCAGTCTCCAGTACTACAACACTGAGACCAGACTCAGACCAGTCTCCAGTACTACAACACTGAGACCAGACTCAGACCAGTCTCCAGTACTACAACACTGAGACCAGACTCAGACCAGTCTCCAGTACTACAACACTGAGACCAGACTCAGACCGGTCTCCAGTACTACAACACTGAGACCAGACTCAGACCAGTCTCCAGTACTACAACACTGAGACCAGACTCAGTCCGGTCTCCAGTACTACAGCACTGAGACCAGACTCAGACCAGTCTCCAGTACTACAGCACTGAGACCAGACTCAGACCAGTCTCCAGTACTACAGCACTGAGACCAGACTCAGACCAGTCTCCAGTACTACAGCACTGAGACCAGACTCAGACCAGTCTCCAGTACTACAACACTGAGACCAGACTCAGACCAGTCTCCAGTACTACAACACTGAGACCAGACTCAGACCGGTCTCCAGTACTACAGCACTGACACCAGACTCAGACCAGTCTCCAGTACTACAGCACTGACACCAGACTCAGACCAGTCTCCAGTACTACAACACGGAGACCAGACTCAGACCGGTCTCCAGTACTACAGCACTGACACCAGACTCAGACCAGTCTCCAGTACTACAGCACTGACACCAGACTTAGACCAGTCTCCAGTACTACAACACTGAGACCAGACTCAGACCAGTCTCCAGTACTACAACACTGAGACCAGACTCAGACCGGTCTCCAGTACTACAGCACTGAGACCAGACTCAGACCAGTCTCCAGTACTACAGCACTGACACCAGACTCAGACCAGTCTCCAGTACTATAACACTGAGACCAGACTCAGACCAGTCTCCAGTACTACAGCACTGAGACCAGACTCAGACCGGTCTCCAGTACTACAACACTGAGACCAGACTCAGACCGGTCTCCAGTACTACAACACGGAGACCAGACTCAGACCAGTCTCCAGTACTACAACACTGAGACCAGACTCAGACCGGTCTCCAGTACTACAACACTGAGACCAGACTCAGATCGGTCTCCAGTACTACAGCACTGAGACCAGACTCAGACCAGTCTCCAGTACTACAGCACTGACACCAGACTCAGACCAGTCTCCAGTACTACAGCACTGAGACCAGACTCAGACCGGTCTCCAGTACTACAACACTGAGACCAGACTCAGACCAGTCTCCAGTACTACAAAACTGAGACCAGACTCAGACCGGTCTCCAGTACTACAGCACTGACACCAGACTCAGACCAGTCTCCAGTACTACAGCACTGACACCAGACTCAGACCAGTCTCCAGTACTACAACACTGAGACCAGACTCAGACCGGTCTCCAGTACTACAGCACTGACACCAGACTCAGACCAGTCTCCAGTACTACAGCACTGAGACCAGACTCAGACCAGTCTCCAGTACTACAACACTGAGACCAGACTCAGATCGGTCTCCAGTACTACAGCACTGACACCAGACTCAGACCAGTCTCCAGTACTACAACACTGAGACCAGACTCAGACCAGTCTCCAGTACTACAACACTGAGACCAGACTCAGTCCGGTCTCCAGTACTACAGCACTGAGACCAGACTCAGACCAGTCTCCAGTACTACAACACTGAGACCAGACTCAGACCGGTCTCCAGTACTACAGCACTGACACCAGACTCAGACCAGTCTCCAGTACTACAGCACTGAGACCAGACTCAGACCAGTCTCCAGTACTACAGCACTGAGACCAGACTCAGACCAGTCTCCAGTACTACAGCACTGAGACCAGACTCAGACCAGTCTCCAGTACTACAGCACTGAGACCAGACTCAGACCAGTCTCCAGTACTACAGCACTGAGACCAGACTCAGACCAGTCTCCAGTACTACAGCACTGAGACCAGACTCAGACCAGTCTCCAGTACTACAGCACTGAGACCAGACTCAGACCAGTCTCCAGTACTACAACACTGAGACCAGACTCAGACCAGTCTCCAGTACTACAGCACTGAGACCAGACTCAGACCAGTCTCCAGTACTATAACACTGAGACCAGACTCAGACCAGTCTCCAGTACTACAGCACTGAGACCAGACTCAGACCAGTCTCCAGTACTACAACACTGAGACCAGACTCAGACCGGTCTCCAGTACTACAACACTGAGACCAGACTCAGACCAGTCTCCAGTACTACAACACTGAGACCAGACTCAGACCGGTCTCCAGTACTACAACACTGAGACCAGACTCAGACCAGTCTCCAGTACTACAACACTGAGACCAGACTCAGACCGGTCTCCAGTACTACAGCACTGACACCAGACTCAGACCAGTCTCCAGTACTACAGCACTGACACCAGACTCAGACCAGTCTCCAGTACTACAACACTGAGACCAGACTCAGACCAGTCTCCAGTACTACAACACTGAGACCAGACTCAGACCGGTCTCCAGTACTACAGCACTGAGACCAGACTCAGACCAGTCTCCAGTACTACAGCACTGACACCAGACTCAGACCAGTCTCCAGTACTATAACACTGAGACCAGACTCAGACCAGTCTCCAGTACTACAGCACTGAGACCAGACTCAGACCAGTCTCCAGTACTACAACACTGAGACCAGACTCAGACCGGTCTCCAGTACTACAACACGGAGACCAGACTCAGACCAGTCTCCAGTACTACAACACTGAGACCAGACTCAGACCGGTCTCCAGTACTACAACACTGAGACCAGACTCAGATCGGTCTCCAGTACTACAGCACTGAGACCAGACTCAGACCAGTCTCCAGTACTACAGCACTGACACCAGACTCAGACCAGTCTCCAGTACTACAGCACTGAGACCAGACTCAGACCGGTCTCCAGTACTACAACACTGAGACCAGACTCAGACCAGTCTCCAGTACTACAACACTGAGACCAGACTCAGACCGGTCTCCAGTACTACAGCACTGACACCAGACTCAGACCAGTCTCCAGTACTACAGCACTGACACCAGACTCAGACCAGTCTCCAGTACTACAACACTGAGACCAGACTCAGACCGGTCTCCAGTACTACAGCACTGACACCAGACTCAGACCAGTCTCCAGTACTACAGCACTGACACCAGACTCAGACCAGTCTCCAGTACTACAACACTGAGACCAGACTCAGACCAGTCTCCAGTACTACAACACTGAGACCAGACTCAGACCGGTCTCCAGTACTACAGCACTGAGACCAGACTCAGACCAGTCTCCAGTACTACAGCACTGACACCAGACTCAGACCAGTCTCCAGTACTACAGCACTGAGACCAGACTCAGACCGGTCTCCAGTACTACAGCACTGAGACCAGAATCAGACCAGTCTCCAGTACTACAACACTGAGACCAGACTCAGACCAGTCTCCAGTACTACAGCACTGAGACCAGACTCAGACCAGTCTCCAGTACTACAGCACTGAGACCAGACTCAGACCAGTCTCCAGTACTACAACACTGAGACCAGACTCAGACCAGTCTCCAGTACTACAGCACTGAGACCAGACTCAGACCAGTCTCCAGTACTATAACACTGAGACCAGACTCAGACCAGTCTCCAGTACTACAGCACTGAGACCAGACTCAGACCAGTCTCCAGTACTATAACACTGAGACCAGACTCAGACCGGTCTCCAGTACTACAACACTGAGACCAGACTCAGACCAGTCTCCAGTACTACAGCACTGAGACCAGACTCAGACCGGTCTCCAGTACTACAACACTGAGACCAGACTCAGACCAGTCTCCAGTACTACAACACTGAGACCAGACTCAGACCAGTCTCCAGTACTACAGCACTGAGACCAGACTCAGACCAGTCTCCAGTACTACAGCACTGAGACCAGACTCAGACCGGTCTCCAGTACTACAACACTGAGACCAGACTCAGACCGGTCTCCAGCACTACAACACTGAGACCAGACTCAGACCGGTCTGCAGTACTACAGCACTGAGACCAGACTCAGACCAGTCTCCAGTACTACAACACTGGTTTGGTCTTTACTTATATCCTTCCATCATTTGTTTTACCGGTCCCGGTTACCTACAGATGAGTTCTGTGACACTTGTGGGGGTCGGATAGCAACACAGAGAACATTTTATTTTCTATCTTCTCAAGTGCCACATTTCCAGACTGTGCAAGCTGGACGAACAAAGCTACATATTAAATGATGTGCTGTCAACAATTCGCCATCAACATCCACTTGCATAGACAATGATTGCTAATGAGCCTATTCCAAAACACATTAACCCTGTTTGTCCAGTACTGATACAGCGGTCAGTTAATACAGGTCTCAACAAGTGGCATAGTATTTGGGGATTGAGAGGCCATCGCTGTGAACGCTATCAGAGGTAGATCAGAGCTCTACCAGTGTGACCATTTTACTCACATATGTGCCTAAATATTTTGATGTGCGACCCGGAATTTATATTTCGGAGCACCAATGTGCCAATAGTTTTTGGGGGATTCTAGCATTATTACCTCCATTTTTTTTTTAAATTGTGCTCTTAAATGTCTTCGTGTGTGCCTACATTGTTTTACTTAGGTGCACATGGGCTGCTTGTAAAAAGGATCAGCATGGAGCCCTGTTGAATTAACTAAAACACCATAGCCAAAACTCACACGGTTCAAAGGTCGATTTTTTATTTATCCGTTCTTTTACCAGGTAAGTTGACTGAGAACACATTCTCATTTGCAGCAACAACCTGGGGAATAGTTACAGGGGAGAGGAGGGGGATTAATGAGCCAATTGTAAACTGGGGATTATTAGGTGAGTGTGATGGTTTTGAGGGCAAGATTGGGAATTTAGCCAGGACACCGGGGTTAACTCCCCTACCCTTACGATAAGTGCCATGGGATCTTTAATGACCTCAGAGAGTCAGGACACCAGTTTAACGTCCCATCTGAAAGACACCACACTACACAGTGCAGTGTCCCCAATCACTGCCCTGGGGCATTGGGATATTTTTTAGACCAGAGGAAAGAGTACCTTCTACTGGCCCGCCAACACCACTTCCAGCAGCATCTGGTCTCCCATCCAGGAACTGACAAGGACCAGCCCTGCTTAGCTTCAGAAGCAAGCCAGCAGTGGTATGCAGGGTGGTATGCTACTGGCAGAATTGTGTTCAAGAGGGAAATGAATTGCATTAATTTTCATGGCACTTACAGTATGTAGCAAGAATGGAACCCAGGTGAACATTAACGTTGACAATATCACTGCTGATCTCTCTCTCTCTCTCTCTCTCTCTCTCTCTCTCTCTCACCGTCCTTCCCCCTCTCTCTCACTCCCTTTCCCGCCTTCCGCCCTCTCTCTCTCTCTCTCTCTCTGACTTTCCCAACCCCCCCTCTCTCTCCTTCCTCCACCTTCTCTATCTCTATCTCTCCCAACTTCCTTCCCTCCTCGCCCTCTCCCAACCCCCCCTCTATCTCTCTCTCCCTGTCCCACCTTCCTTCCCTCCCTCTCTCTCTCTCTCGTGGTCAGACTGAGCTGGACTGACAGGCGGCTCCAGACTTCTGCACACACTCTTGATGAGCACCATGACTTTGACCCCATGACCTTGACTCCAGGTGACCTGAGACTGTCAGCCCACCAGCCTCAAAGACAATGCCTCATTATGGGCCAAGAGGTGACTCCCGTACAAGACCCTATGTGTATGCGCGCGCATGGGTATGTGTCCTCTATCAGTGTGTTTTATTCTCTGGTTTGTTCTGTCTCAGTTTGCCAACAGGCCTCCCTCTCTTCCCTGACAGCCATGCTTTAATTCTCTAATCCACTGCGACACGAGGTGATAAAAACAGGGGAGGATGCAGCTCCCTAATCGCTCACTAATGGTTATGACAAATACCTGTCTCTGTCACCCGGCAGGGAGGGCAGGGGAGGGGAGGCAAAGCCTGGCTCTGACAATCACACACACACACACACACATACACTCATAATTACCCAGGTCATTAGCTCAAGCAGAGGACACACCAACCAGGCTGCTCCCTTCCCTTTGTCTCCTGTTTATTGAACTTCTGCCTCTGGCCTTCAACCACGACCTTTCCTTTGCCCTGTCTGTGCTGCCTGTACTCTGCTACTGGGGGCCACACAAATCACTATTCTCTGTGTGACATTCAGCAAGGGTAGAGAAGATAGAGGATTATTTGGAAAGGCTGTGTGGCGGCTAGTCACTCTCTAGCCATGGTAATTGTGATTTATATCCCGGCCTTCAAAGCCCAGGTCCTGTTGCTGAGTCCTTGGGCCGCATCAACAACTGACATATATTGTGTGTGCATAGAGTGACCCGTCCAGGCCACGGTGAAAGGCTGGCTCTGCCCCTTTCATCTACAGCACACCATTGTCAAGGGGCTCGCCAAGGTGGATGGCGAAGTGAGTCATCTGACAGACCGATAGAGAAGAGAGAAAAAATATCTGAGGCCAATTTGAACTTGAGCTGGAGGTGTATTACTCCCATAGAGAAACTAGGACAGATGATGCCCCCGTTCCCTGTTCTCTGATCTGAACATGTCTTGTTGGTTTTGTCCTTGCTGTAGGAGGCTGGGATCCTCAGAGGCGGACACACTGTCTACCTTCATGTTATGATCGCTCAGACAGAGACTAATGACTGGGAAGTTGAGGACAGGAGGGCACATGAGAACACATTCAAACTGTACCTGCAGCAGAGAGGAGAGGTAAGGTACTGTAATTAGGTTAGCTACTGTAGGTAAGGTACGGTAATTAGGTTAGCTACTGTAGGTAAGGTACGGTAAGGTAAGCTACTGTAGGTAAGGTATGGTAAGGTAAGCTACTGTAGGTAAGGTATGGTAAGGTAAGCTACTGTAGGTAAGGTAAGCTACTGTAGGTAAGGTACGGTACTGTATGGTAAGATAAGCTACTCTAGGTAAGGTATGGTAAGGTAAGCTACTCTAGGTAAGGTATGGTAAGGTAAGCTACTGTAGGTAAGGTATGGTAAGGTAAGCTACTGTAGGTAAGGTATGGTAAGGTAAGCTACTGTAGGTAAGGTAAGCTACTGTAGGTAAGGTACGGTACTGTATGGTAAGATAAGCTACTCTAGGTAAGGTATGGTAAGGTAAGCTACTCTAGGTAAGGTATGGTAAGGTAAGCTACTGTAGGTAAGGTATGGTAAGGTAAGCTACTGTAGGTAAGGTATGGTAAGGTAAGCTACTGTAGGTAAGGTATGGTAAGGTAAGCTACTGTAGGTAAGGTATGGTAAGGTAAGCTACTGTGTGTAAGGTAAGCTACTGTAGGTAAGGTACGGTACTGTATGGTAAGATAAGCTACTCTAGGTAAGGTATGGTAAGGTAAGCTACTCTAGGTAAGGTATGGTAAGGTAAGCTACTGTAGGTAAGGTATGGTAAGGTAAGCTACTGTAGGTAAGGTATGGTAAGGTAAGCTACTGTAGGTAAGGTATGGTATGGTAAGCTACTGTAGGTAAGGTATGGTAAGGTAAGCTACTGTAGGTAAGGTAAGTTACTGTAGGTAAGGTACGGTACTGTATGGTAAGGTAAGCTACTGTAGGTAAGGTATGGTAAGGTAAGCTACTGTAGGTAAGGTATGGTAAGGTAAGCTACTGTAGGTAAGGTACGGTACTGTATGGTAAGATAAGCTACTGTAGGTAAGGTATGGTAAGGTAAGCTACTCTAGGTAAGGTATGGTAAGGTAAGCTACTCTAGGTAAGGTATGGTAAGGTAAGCTACTGTAGGTAAGGTATGGTAAGGTAAGCTACTGTAGGTAAGGTATGGTATGGTAAGCTACTGTAGGTAAGGTACGGTACTGTATGGTAAGATAAGCTACTGTAGGTAAGGTATGGTAAGGTAAGCTACTGTAGGTAAGGTACGGTACTGTATGGTAAGGTAAGCTACTGTAGGTAAGGTATGGTAAGGTTAGCTACTGTAGGTAAGGTATGGTAAGGTAAGCTACTGTAGGTAAGGTACGGTACTGTATGGTAAGGTAAGCTACTGTAGGTAAGGTATGGTATGGTAAGCTACTGTAGGTAAGGTACGGTACTGTATGGTAAGGTAAGCTACTGTAGGTAAGGTATGGTATGGTAAGCTACCGTAGGTAAGGTACGGTACTGTATGGTAAGATAAGCTACTGTAGGTAAGGTATGGTAAGGTAAGCTACTGTAGGTAAGGTATGGTAAGGTAAGCTACTGTAGGTAAGGTATGGTAAGGTAAGCTACTATAGGTAAGGTACGGTACTGTATGGTAAGGTTATGTGCTTAATAGTATTTTGGTATCTTGGGCCAGATCACATTTGGTCAGTCTCCTTGCCTCTTACTGCACTCTCACATAGAGAATACAGACACTGAGGTACACAGCTTAAACCTACCTAGTATTACCAAACATGTGTCTGAAATAAACACCTTAGGATTATATAGTATATGTATCAACTCTCCATACGAGTGACAGTATCACTGACAGCCTTAAGGACACCTGACACAGGTGGCAGTTGAGGATAACACCTGATTGATGTCCTCTGTTCCTTTTCAACTTCCTGTCTTCCTCACCACAACAATGTTTGGAGGAGCTCACTCCAAACTAAAGCACCACTGTTTTAACTGGAGGAAAAAGGGACAAAAAGGGAAATTGAGAGCACACGCCTCTCTGTAGATCTGATTGAATACAGAAACAAAACAAGACGGAAAGCCAAATTGAGTTCAATCCAAGGTCAGGTGTGTAGCTCTCTCTACATCAGTCAGAGATTTCCCCTAAAAAAGTTAAGGCGGTTGCGCCCTTGTTCTGACCCCTACAAAGCGGGTGGAAAGATGGCTTCCTGTTAAAAGTTTATCCGAGGGTACGGAAGATTAACGAGGATATTTTCATTGGCCGCTTTCTCCTCGTCTCCCGTACTTAGAGGTGATAAGATCGTAATTATTTATTGTGCCTTTTCTTCAGGTAATTTGCTATGTTAATTTCATGAGCTTGATGTTGCCTTTGTCACTAGGTCGAGTGTTATTCTTCTGGAACCCCGGGGCAGAGAGAAGAAAGGGGATTTGTGTTCTTAGCATACGCTTTTTCCAAATTAGTCAGCCTTGCAAAATTATTTATGTGATATTCTGGGCTGCAGTGGAACAACTAATTTCACTTGCACTGTGTGGAAATTAAATTATATTATTTCACCATAAAATCAGCTTCTGTTTGCACACCTTTCCTTGTTTGTTTGTGATAATGCTTCGTTATATGTGACAGATCTGTGCTCCTATACATGCCGTAGGGCAATGAAGGGATTTTCTTTAGTTCGGTTTTACACACAAAGGGATTTTTTTTTTACTGAATTCATAATCTCTGTTTTTATAATTCAATAACCTGAAGAAACACACATTTCCAGACAGTCAGGAAATGCTAGTGTCCTGTCAGTAAAATATAGCGACTATGATACATACCGTATATATTTTTATTTATTTAACTAGGCTTGTCAGTTAAGAACAAATTCTTATTTATAATTGATGGCATAAGAACAGTGTTCAGAACGACAGATTTTTACCTTGTCAGCTCGGGGATTAGATCTAGCAACCTTTCGGTTACTTGCCCAATGCTCTAACCACTAGGCTACCTGCCGCCCCAATAACACTTGACGAAAATACAGAAAACCATCTAAATTCCCTATGTCTGTATTTTGGTGTCCTCCTCCTCTTCCTCTTCCTTCCAAGTCAAGTTCGTTAAGTGATCGAACCCAATGGATTGAAGACCATCAACCAGCACAGTGCTCTCACAACCACCAATCACGTGGTGAGGGTCAGGACAGGCCCATCAGCAGCAGCAGCACACCATCTCCAAAACCAGCCAGTCACAGCACAGTGCTCTCACAACCACCAATCACGTGGTGAGGGTCAGGACAGGCCCATCAGCAGCAGCAGCACACCATCTCCAAAACCAGCCAGTCACAGCACAGTGCTCTCACAACCACCAATCACGTGGTGAGGGTCAGGACAGGCCCATCAGCAGCAGCAGCAGCACACCATCTCCAAAACCAGCCAGTCACAGCACAGTGCTCTCACAACCACCAATCACGTGGTGAGGGTCAGGACAGGCCCATCAGCAGCAGCAGCACACCATCTCCAAAACCAGCCAGTCACAGCACAGTGCTCTCACAACCACCAATCACGTGGTGAGGGTCAGGACAGGCCCATCAGCAGCAGCAGCAGCACACCATCTCCAAAACCAGCCAGTCACAGCACAGTGCTCTCACAACCACCAATCACGTGGTGAGGGTCAGGACAGGCCCATCAGCAGCAGCAGCACACCATCTCCAAAACCAGCCAGTCACAGCACAGTGCTCTCACAACCACCAATCACGTGGTGAGGGTCAGGACAGGCCCATCAGCAGCAGCAGCACACCATCTCCAAAACCAGCCAGTCACAGCACAGTGCCCAGTGTGCTCCTCTTTTTGTGTATATGTACTGACATGTATCTGTAACTGATAGATGCACACACACACACACACACACACACACACACACACACACACACACACACACTACATGTTAATGTTTTTTAAATGTATCTAAATTGTAAAGTATTTTGTCTGTAATGTATTTTTTCGTGTCGGATCCCAGTAAGACTAGCTGACGCCATTGGCATCGGCTAATGGGGATCCTAATAAAATCTAATCAGATCTTAATCAACACCCATAACAGCCTAGAGTGAAGATACGATGTGGCATCAGAATATTACTATTATTATTCGAATATAGGGACATTAGAGGGGGATTTTACCTAGATAAAGCTGTCTGTGTGAAAGAGAGATTCTGTGTCAAGATGTCCATGGATTATTCATGTGTAATTACTGAAAGCTTTCAAACAGTTTTAAATCACCAATCCACCCTCCTCCCCAACCCTCCCTCCACACTCACCATTAGTACCTATAAGAACTGAAACAGCAATTATCATAGGGCGGGTTTTAAGTGCAGGGCACGATCGATATTGATAAATGTTGAAAATGCAGTATGAAAGACAGAGAGAGTGAGGGAGATAGAGATAGAGAGAGAGAGGGAGAGGGAGACTCATAAATCTAAGCAGGGCACATAAAGGAGAGGAGCTGTGGAGGCCTCAAACTCATCCTATCTCCCCCCCTGCACCCATTTGTACTTATGTATCAGGGCACGACCGAAAAAAGGCTCCAACCTTGATTTACACAAACTTCCTTCCTTCTGTCACTTCAGGGAGAGAAAGAGCAGGAGACAGACAGTGAGTGAGAGAGATTCTCTATTTCACTTGCTTTGGCAATGAAAACATACAGTATGTTTCCCATGCCAATAAAGCCCTTTGAATTGAAATGTAATTGAGAGAGAGAGAGAATAAAGAGAAATGAAGTGTGTGAGGGAGGGATGGAGAGAAGACGATAGAGGGGGGGGGGGTGTAAATGTGAGAAAGAAGGAGAGAGGAAGACCAATAAAGACAGGAAAATAAATAGAGACAAAAAGCTTGCCCCCTCAAGGTCACATGCAGGTGAAGATGTAGGCTCCAAGGCTAGTCAATAACGCCCCCAGTCTGTCCCAGTCCAGCACAGACGTGTGGGGATCGCCCCCCTCGCACAGATTTAGCAAATGAGAGAGAAAGAGAGAGAGAAGTGGGAGAAAGAAATGTACAGGGTGATTGTGAAACTTTCAACGACTAAAACCTTTTCATGTAAACGTCTATGCCTGACAATTCTTACACATCCCCATAGTTTCTCTCTCTCTCTCTCTCTCTCTCTCTCTCTCTCTCTCTCTCTCTCTCTCTCTCTGTCTCTCTCTCTCCCAGCAGAAGAAAAAAGGAGAGAGGGGGAGGGACGGAGGAGGAAGGGATAGATGGAGAAAAAACAGGGAGAAATTAGACTATGGTAGGGGTTGACGGAAGGTCAGCTGTGACAGGCTCCGAGGTTAAAATGCAGAGTTAAAATACTGTTCATTACCCTCCACACCCTCTATTGTGTCACAGTCAGCGCCCAGCAACAATATTCCTCACATTTATTAGACATTGTTGAGCAGTAGAAAGGGGACCTCTCTATACAATAACACCACTGATCTTATGGCTGGGACTATACTGCAGGCAAGACAATTACATACTTCCATTTGAGTTATAAAGAGGGATATCATATGCTAAATTTGTAGGATTTATTTTTATGAATATAGGTCTATACCGAATCGTCCAACTCTGGATAGACAGACCAATGCATTTCTGCATGTTGCAAATTAGAGCTACAGTTCATTCGAAAAGTATTCAGACCCCTCAACTTGTTCCGCATTCTGCTACGTTACAGCCTTATTCTAAAATGTATTAAATCGTTTTTCCCCCTCATCAATCTACACACAATACCCCATAATGACGTTAGCATTACAAAAAAACAAAAAAACACAGAAATATCACATTTACATAAATATTCAGACCTTTTACTCAGTACATGAAGAAGCACCTTTGGCAGGGATTACAGCCCCAGTCTGAGGTCCTGAGCGCTCTGAAGCAGGTTTTCATCAAGAATCTCACTGTACTTTGCGCCGTTCATCTTTCCCTCGATTCTGACTAGTCTGCCAGTAACTGCCGCTGAAAAGAAATCCTGCAGCATGATGCTGCCACCACCATGCTTCACCGTAGGAATGGTGCCAGGTTAATTACTTAATTAACTCAGGAACCAGACCTGTGTGAAAGTACTTGCTTTCAATATCCTTTGTATTCCTCATTTACTGGTGTTTCCATTATTTTGGCAGTTACCTGTACATAACATGAGTTAGATCAGTATCCTGAAATGCATTGTTCATTATACTCTATGGAGACCAGTGCTGTGACATCTGAAGTGCGCCAGGCCTGAACTGGACAAATTAAAAACACTAGTAATTAACACTATGCAAAACATGTTGTTTATTGCCTGATTTATTCCGGTTCCAGTTTATAAGGGCAGAGTGGGCTGGCGATTCATCTTCCACCCGCCTACTTAAGATTCAGAATGAGTTTAAATGATTTATTAAATGAATAAACAAATAAATCCCCTCACACCCAATTTCCCTAATGATATTAGAAATTACTAACTGTACAAATTGTGCAGAATAGAAGCCACTATTAACCTGGCCCACTGTTCATTTGGGAAGTTCAAAATGTCCATCCATTTTCATTTGTGCAAAAACAAAAACATGATTAACGATTTGACACTTGACATGGATTTCACAACAACAACAAAAAGTTCCTTGCTTAATTAAAGAGGGTCTGGACCCCATATGTTTCTGGTAATACATCAGACGTGCTGGGTGGAGCAGTCACTTCCCATTGGGACAATGTGAAGTTAGGAGCTTCAAAGCAAGCCCCTTTCAGCCCCTTTTAGTACAGTGGTATGAATCATCCCAACCTTATTTTAATTGTATTTTTTAGGAAGACATTTTGTTTCATCCTTTTGCCCTGGCTCCCAGGGTGGGGGCAGGAGAAAATAAATACAGGCACTTATATAACACGAGTCTTCCCCCAGTTTATCCTCCGTTAGCTTGCCTCTGTGAGTGAGCATCTGACACCTACAAAAATGTTGCACATAGTGGCATAAATAATTCAATCTTAATCCCCACAGAGAAAGTAGTACAGGGATCATATATATCTGTGTGTGTTCCCTAATGCAGCCTGATGACCCTATGGTAACAACTTAGTACAGCTACTTAGTAGACTATTAGAACAGACGCCTTAACCTTTAAATATGAATTTCTCTGGACATATGTGTGGTACAATGTGTGTGTGTCTCAGTATTTTTTGCCATGAAACAATCTCTCTCTCTTTCTCTCCCTCTCTCTCTCTCTCTCTTTCTATCTTACTCTCTCTTTCTCTCCCTCGCTCTCTTCATCTCCTCGCTTTCTTTCTCTCCCTCACTCTCTTTCTCTCCCTCGCTCTCTTTCTCTCCCTCGCTCTCTTCACTCTCCCTCGCTTTCTCTCTCCCTCTCTCACCCACAACCTCTTTTCTTCCTTGCTCTGTCACAGTATCTTACTCTCTCTCTCTTCCATCCTGACTCTGACTCAGCATGTAATCCAAGTAAAAATGTCCCCGGCTCCCCATAATGTGGAAACTCGAAAGTCCCAGCATGTCCGCCTGTTTGCCCGTGTCGTGTGTCAAAGACAAATGGACATGTCAGTGTATGTAAAACTTTTGATATGGAGAGTGATTGAACATACATTTTTTTCCATAAAGGATGTTTGTGCCGGAAACACAGAACACCCTTTGAGATTTTGTTGACATTTGTAGAAGTTTTCATAAAGGTTTAGCCATCGCTCTTGTGGCTAAGCCTCTGAAAAGGCATTGATGTATGGGAGGCAGACAACCCAGTTAATCAACTTCAGCACCATCACAATATTAATGCCAGGTACTTTAGTGCAACAATAGAGAGCGTTATCATTTAAGGAAGCTCATTTAGTCTACCTGACACCTTGACGTTAGAGCACACCAGGAGTAGCATACTTAGACTGAACATGTTTTTCCATATTTAACATCTTCTCAACTATTCAGCTAATGATAGCTTAGCAGTAGTGCTCAGTGATTAGTGCTTTTTGAGGTCGGTTTGGCTTCAGTTAGATTATTTAAAAAATAATCACGGTTTCCGATTTCAGTTACAATAATTTGTTGAATGCTGTAGCAAAACAGACCAAAACAATTAATATAAGTCCCATGATGACAGTGACTGCCCACTACTGCTTATCACTTATTAACCATAATTTATTGACATTCCTTTTAATAAAATAGTTTAGTTGTTGTGTGTTTTTGTTTTATTTGATGACTTTATTATTTCATTCCAAGTCATCGTCTCATCTCTCTGCCTATGCTGTCTGACAAAATCACTATTTTAGTAGTTCTTCAAAGTAAATAAGGCATACTTTTATAACTTCTGAATACCAACTATCAATCGCTTAGATCATGTATTTTCAGGTAGAGATACACTATACATACAAAAGTATGTGGACACACCTTCAAATTAGTGGATTCAGCTATTTCAGCCACACCCATTGCTGACACCATGCAATCCCCATAGACAAACATTGGCAGTAAAATGGCCTTGCTGAAGAGCTCAGTGACTTTCAACGTGGTACCGTCATAGAATGCCACCTTTCCAACAAGTCACTTAGTGAAATTTCTGCCTTGCTAAGCTCTGTTATTGTGAAGTGGAAATGTCTAGGAGCAACAGCGGCTCCTCCGATAAGTGGCAGGCCACACAAGCTCACAGAACGGGACTGCTGAGTGCTGAAGCAGTACTCAGTTGCAGCACTCGAAACTGCCTCTGGAAGCAACGTCAGCACAATAACTGTTCGTCAGGAGCTTCATGAAATGGGTTTCCATGGCCAAGCAGCCGCACAGAAACCTAAGATCACAATGTTTAATGCCAAGCAGCTGCAGGAGTGGTGTAAAGCTCGTCACCATTGGACTCTGCAGCAGTGGAAACGTAATGGGGTGGTCATTTTGGACCGGGAACACATAATTAATTAACAGGAAACGAACACAACAGGAGGGAAAATAACAACAATTTCAGGTAATCGCTCAGCAAACAAGACACCCAAGTTCAATTACAATGTAGATACACATTTATTAAAATCATTTCATCCTCAGCTGGTTTACCTTGAAAACTAAAGGTATAGGGAACCTCTATGACTGTCAGTGGTAGAGGTGGTATACAGAAGATAACCCAATTTGGTAAAAGAACAAGTCCATATTATGGCATGAACAGCTCAAATGAGCAAAGAGAAATAGTTCACAATTGCTTTAAGACATGAAAGTCAGTCAATCAGGAACATTTCAAGAGCTTGTGGTTCCCACCGTGAAGCATGGAGGAGGAGGTGTGATGGTGTGGGGGTGCTTTGCTGGTAACACTGTCTGTGATTTATTTAGAATTCAAGGCACACTTAACCAGCATGGCTACCACAGCATTCTGCAGCGATACACCATCCCATCTGGTTTGCGCTTAGTGGGACTATCATTTGTTTTTCAACAGGACACTGACCCAACACACCTCCAGGCTGTGTAAGGGCTATTTGACCAAGAAGGAGAGTGAAGGAGTGCTGCTTCCGATGACCTGCCCTCCACAATCAACCAACCAACCTCAATCCAATTGAGATGGTTCGGGATGAGTTGTACCGCGGAGCGGAGAAAAAGTAGCCAACTAGTGCTCAGCATATGTGGGAATTCCTTCAAGACTGTTGGAAAGGCATTCCAGGTGAAGCAGAGAATACCAAGAGTATACAAAGTTGTCATCAAGGCAAAGGGTGGCTACTTTGAAGAATCTCAAACACAAAATATATTTTGATTTGTTAAACACTTTTTTGGTTACTACATCATTTCATATGTGCTATTTCATAGTTTTGGTGTCTTCACTAGTATTCTACATTGTAGAAAATAGTGAAAAGAAAGAAAAGCCCTTTTGACTGGTACGGTATATTCATATATACTGTATACTGTGAGGAGAAAAAAGGGACTGACGTAGCCATCATCTGAACGGCTTGAAATGAACCAATGTGTACTCTTTGCTTTGACAGAATGGGCAATCAAGTACCTCATATGTGACTTGTTTCAGGATACTAGGCGTATGTCGCGCGTCCCTACTTCACAGGAGAGGCATTTGATGGTAAACATACATCTTTTAACAAAATACCTTTTTTGGCCTTCTGGAACATGTGAACTTGCATGTGCCTTAATATCAAACTTGAATTCCATCCATAAATACCAATAGAAGTTAGGAACTTTCCCACTAGCCACGATTGGCTGAGATAATGAATGGGCTGGACACGCCGGGAGATGAGTTTGGATTGGTTTGTCATGTAACATGCTCTGTCTGTAACGTGAGCTGTTCAGTATGTGTTGACAGTCCTTTCTACCGCGATATTTTTGAAAGATATAACATTAGCCATCGAGAACGACAAACGTTTTTCTACTTTTCTCAACAACATTGATGCCCTGAATTTAGTAGGTGCAATCGACAGATCATTCGTAAAAAGTGATGTGCTTCTTTCTGCACACGCCACGGTCAGTGTGTGAACCAGAGTGACATGACACAACGCTGGCCAAACAAAATGGAGTTAAATGGTTCCAGTCTGAAGTGAAGCATTTACAGTGGTTCCTCCTTTAAAAGTTGCGAGTAAACGCCGTGGGACTTAGAGGTCATTTCCAGACCAGCACAAGGGGGAGTTAGAGCACCGATTAGGATTTTGGGTCATACTGACATAAACCTAAACAGAAACTTAGAATTGTGCGCAACTTCAGTATGACTTACTAAAACTGTTGTTACACTAAGGGTTTTCTTCTTTAATTTTGTTAGATTATTTTGCTCTTACTGTAGTACTGTAGGCCACTCTCGACAAGTCATGTTGTACAGTGGTGCAATGGTCTAAGACACTGCATAACAGTGCAAGCTTTGTTGCTGCAGATGCTGGTTCAATACCCGTACTGGCCTCAACTGCGAGACTGATGAGAAGACCGTAGACTTTTGGTTTTTCACCATGGAAAAACAGAATAAATTATTCTAAATAACAAACTGGCTTTATTTACAAATTAGTAACAAGGTCTCAGACCATGTCTAAGAATGGCCTTTTGCTCATTTTACGTTATTTGAATACGAAATCATCTCCAAAATATTTATGGGGCATTGCACTAATAATGGTGCTGACTAACGTTCCTGCTGTTCTATTCTTAGTGCCAGTCTGCACATTCAGACTAAAACAATGTAACTAATAATGGCATCTTTTGCTTTCATTAATAGAATAATGATAAAAAATACTCTTTCAAAATCCTGATGTTTATTGTATTTATGGATCCATAACGAATTACTATGGGAATAAATATCACTGAATTACAGAAATATCCTCCAATCCTCTTTATGTAATTATTGGCGTAGAGTCACATCATATTTTTCGATATACTGTAGACCTACCGTAGGCGACATGAGTCTCACTAGTGTTGAGTAATGTGCTGTTAAACGTGGTTTAGGTCTTATTTATGTGAAGAGCATATTGAAGTTGGAAGCAATAGGATTTGAATCAATAGCCTACAACTATTTTAGCATCGTTCAGACTGCTCTGAGACAAGCATGGGGACTGGTTTTGAAAAATCAATGAGATTTTTATTTTCACTGAATCTCCGGTTGGGTATTGGTTAGGCTAGAATTTGAAAATGAAGGTGTAGAAATGTTATGCTCTTAGTGTAACCTTTATTTAACTAGGAAGTCAGTTAACTTCTTGGATATAGGGGGCGCTATTGACATTTTTGGATGAAAAACGTTCCCGTTTTAAACAAGATATTTTGTCACAAAAAGATGCTCGACTATGCATATAATTGGCAGCTTTGGAAAGAAAACACCCTGACGTTTCCAAAACTGCAAAAATATTGTCTGTGAGGGCCACAGAACTGATGTTACAGAAAAACCCCAGATAAAAATCCAATCAGGAAGTGCCGGCTCATGCCAATGACTCCTTATATGGCTTACGTTTTCCACGTTTCCCCCAAGGTGTCTGCAGCATTGTGACGTATTTGTAGGCATATCATTGGAAGATTGACCATAAGAGACTACATCTACCAGGTGGTCGCTTGGTGTCCTCCGTCGCAATTATTCCGTAATCTCCAGCTGCATTATTTTTTCGTTTGCTTCTGATGAGAAGCCAACTGCCACCACTGATAGATTATCGAACAGATATGTGAAAAACACCTTGAGGATTGATTCTAAACAACGTTTGCCATGTTTCTGTCGATATTAGGGAGCTAATTTGGAAAAAAGTTTGCCGTTGTAAGTGACTGCATTTTCCGGTCTTTTTCTTAGCCAAACGTGATGAACAAAACGGAGCTATTTCGTCTACACAAATAATAAAATTGGAAAAAATGAACATTTGCTAACTAACTAAGAGTCTCGTCATTGAAAACATCCGAAGTTCTTCAAAGGTAAATTATTTTATTTGAATGCTTTTCTTGTTTTTGTGAAAATGTTGCCTGCTGAATGCTAGGCTTAATGCTATGCTAGGCTATCAATACTCTTACACAAATGCTTGTGTAGCTTTGGTTGAAAAGCATATTTTGAAAATCTGAGATGACAGTGTTGTTAACAAAAGGCTAAGCTTGTGTTTGAATATATTTATTTAATTTAATTTGCGATTTTCATGAATAGGAAACGTTGCGTTATGGTAATGAGCTTGAGGCTAGGATTACGCTCCCGGATACGGGATTGCTCGGTGCTAGAGGTTAAGAACCCATCTGGGAATTGAACCCATGTCTCCAGCAGGACACTGGAATCTTTGGCTAAATATCCAAGTACTGTACTCCCGACTGTCACGTTGTACAGCGCCAGAGGGTTTTTCATTTTTGTTGGAATAGAAACACCATAATATTAATCAAATTAATCCCACACTAAAGTGAACTGGAAAGGTAGAAATGTCTCCTAGAGATGAATGTACTTTGGTGCAAAAAGGGAAAATCATTTCCAGAACAACAGCAAAGGACCTTGTGAAGATGCTGGAGGAAACGGGTACAAAAGTATCTATATCCACAGTAAAATGAGTCCTATGTCGACATAGCCTGAAAGGACGCTCAGCACTACGGTTTGCAACTGCACATGGGGACAAAGATCGTACTTTTTGGAGAAATGTCCTCTGGTCTGATGAATCAAAAATAGAAATGTTTAGCCTACATACCATCGTTATGTTTGGAGGGAAAAGGGGGATGCTTGCAAGCCGAAGACCACCATCCCACGGGGGGTGGCAGCATTTATGTGGATTTATTGAAGCAACATCTCAAGACATCAGTCAGGAAGTTAAAGCTTGATCACAAAGGGGTCTTCCAAATGGACAATGACCCCAAGCATTTTTCCAAAGTTGTGGCAAAATGGACAACAAAGTCAACAAAGTCAAAGTATTGGAGTGGCTGTCACAAAGCCCTGACCTCAATCTTATAGAAAGTTTGTGGGCTGAACTGAAAAAGCATGTGCGAGCAAGGAGGCCTACAAACCTGACTTAGTTACACCAGCTCTGTCAGGAGGATTGGGCCAAAATTCAAAATTCAATTCCAATGTATTTGGGTAAGGTGTATGTAAACTTCCGACTTCAACTGTACATTTCTAACTCAAAACAGCAGTACAGTATTTATTCATCAACATCTTTATGCTTTCCTTAATAAAATAATGATAAAAATAGTTATAGTTTAGTTATGGATCCATAACGAATTACTATGGAAATAAACAGCACTGAATTACAGAAATATTGGAACAAAGTTTTCTAATGAAGGTAAACAAATTGATGCTTACTGGAAAATATTCATGGTTGCGTTGTACAGCTACATTATGGCTGTTAGCAGGGCTATATTTTGGCTTTTATAAATATTATTTATAAAAAAATATATAATCTTCAAAATATCGTGATATGTAGCCTTCCCGCTGTGGATGTTTATTTCATGCATCGGTTCGCGCTGCTCTGACACATGCATAAAGAAGCTAAAATGTTAAATCTTATTCCATGATATTCTTAAGATATATGTGCTGACTGAATATAAGCAAGTGATGTCTGCTAAATGATCAAGTTATGTTTCTCCAAAAATAAATCATTCTAAATAACATACGTGCTTTATTTACAACCATGTTCAAGAATTTCCTTTTTCTCGCTAGGTTAAATGAAAATGAAAATCTCCAAAATATTGTTACTTTTTAAACAAAGCTTTATTATTATTATTAATTCATTTAAAATTATATAAACGCCCCTTAGATATTCTCACAGATCCTAACAGAAAAATGCCCCTTCGATATTCATTTAGAATCCTCCAATCCTCTAAATGTAATTATTGGTGGAGAGTCACTTCATTGTAAACAATATTTTTTAGATATACTGTAGGCCTATCATAAGCAAAATGAGTATTGGTTACACTACATTTAGGGTGTGGAAATGTTATGCCCCTTAGATATTAATTTAGAATCCACCAATTCCCGACCGTCACAATATTTATATTCCATTCTAATGGAAACCCTGAGGGTTTCATTTTTTGTTTTTCTCAGAATAGAAACACCATAATATTAATCAAATTAATTAAGCCAAATTTCTTAAAATCAATCCCATGTACAATGTTATTACAAAAAAGGTTTTACATTCTCTAGTAATGTCAATATGGGAGACTATCAAATGCCCTCTGGTGGTCAAACTAGTACTAACTTGCATTAACTTAAAAATGGCTGACAATTACATAACATGCCAAAGAATGCTGCAGCAGCCCACAAGGTGTGCTGAAGTATGACACAACTTTTAAAGGAGGAACCACTGTATATGGGTAAGAGTCTAGCTACATTTTCAGAAGTTTCAAATTTATTTTGAAAGTCATTTTTATTGCAAGTTAAAGCATACTGTAAGTTAGCTAACGAACGTTAGCTTGCTGGCTTGCTAGCTAACGTTACGTGCACGATCTGTAGAGTAATATCATTTGAATCAGAAGTCCATTTGCATTGTTAGTTATAGCATTAATGTTAGCTAACTAACATCAAACATAGTTTATTAGCTTTAGCTACCTGCAGATTCAAAATACAGCTATGACAATGTTTGTATGGGTAGAAGTATGAGATGGGATTGTGCCAATTCATTGTTTAGCTAGCTAGCTACCTAGCTAAAAAAATACTTTTGCCGGATTATTACAAGACCCATCAAATTAGCCAGGTGTGTTTGGTGGTGATTTCAGCCATCTATTGTATTTCATAAACATGTGCACATGCCTAGACAATAGTGACCCATCCAGTTAGCTAGATGTTGCTGGGGGCTGGTTAATGCATTTCCTTCACGTCACCCATCAATTTAGACAAGTAGGTCGGGTAAGCATCATGTAATACTGATAAAATATTTATACACACTTTCTGTGTTTGATATTGCTGCTATGCCAGCAACCATTTCAGTGTACCGTTTACACCTTATGTATCCTGCGCATGTGACAAATAAACTTAGATTTGATTAGATTTGATATAGCATGTGTTAACCACATGGCCTCATATGTGTATCCTTAAAGATATGGGCGTGGCTAAGGTTTAAGAGGGTGTGAATGATGCTGAATGGGTGTAGACAAAGAAAAGCTGTCCAGTAGATGTACCCAAACATTTAAGGGCTGTTTTCTCAAAAACTTTAAAAGCAGAATTACTTTCCCATTGTTCCTCAGCCGTGGTGTGTGATATAACATTTTCTAGCTCTGAGTCTTTACTTTTATCCAATGTAAAAAACACTATTTCAATTTTTGCTACATAAGACCGAATCGAGGCAGTCGGTCACACATGTATATTTACAATAGGAAATATCCACACACCACCCACTAGAAATTGGAGATGAAAATGCCAGTCTATATCAAAGCTCCATTAGATGAGACTCAACATTCCTGTAGATGGAAGACATGAATACACAAACTGATTCCTGATAAAAGGACTAACTCTGCTGGAAATATATTTTAAAATGAGTGGCATTTGGAGAGGAGAGACATTTTTTTACTTATTTAGAAAGTAGTTGGAAATATACATATCAAAGGAGCGACATGGAGATATCTCTTCCTAACGCACCACGTCCATGCATCTCTCGGTTGCACATTTCTAGGTTAAAAAGCCTCATTATTATGTGGTGCTATTCATAATCTATACGTTCTATTAACAGATTACTCCAAATGAAGTGTTGAGCGAGACGTAAACTGCGACTGAGAATGCCAGATAAGACACTATTGGTCTCAGTCAAGCGTGCTTCATTTCAAGATAACGGTGTACGCACAGTCAAAGACAAAAAGCACTGAAGGGAAAGAGTTGAAACGTTGCCTTCCCTTTGAGAGTCAGCTCCCAGTCTGTGGTAGGAGACCATTGTGTGCCTGAGTAGCTACATACAGAACATTCCCTGTCATTAACTTTATCACTATAGCTTCAAGAATGCTGCTTCCTTTGGGTTCAACCCGGTCTGATGACAACCGAGTGTTATCATTTCCCAAGAGAGGTTTTGGACATCAAGGAGTCAACTTAATACTTCTGACATACAGTATTGCATTGACTGTGCACATCTCTCTCACTGTCTCTCTCTCTCTCTCTTTCTCTCTCCGTCACTCTCTCATTCTCTCTCCGTCACTCTGTCTCTCCCTCTTTCATTTCAACCTCATACTGTTTTCAGGACGTTGTTTTTCCAGAAAACTGGAAAATGTGTGTAGGGCAATGCATTCGTCACACAGCTTTCCCCATTACCAGCAGAGTGGTAATGCTTCACCTTTAGATTTTGAGGAGGAGTACGGGATTTGTCAGAGGAGATGGGAAGGTGCTTTATTTCCAAAATGTGCTCACAATTAAGGCTTATGGGGAAGGGTGGCATAATCGTCGCCCTATAAATGTCTCTATGTAGATTACATGCTTCTTGCCTGGCTAAGCCTGGTAAATTATGATTTTTATATTATTAGTAATTTGTTTATTAATTAAGATAACACTTAATTTTGGGACCTCAACCAAGTACTGTAAACACGATTATATGCTCTGCGGTGTGAGAGCTGTGCGAACGCTCCCAATGTAGGGAAACGGGTGCCAGTGAATATCTAATAGTCCCAAGATAACTTTAATTCTCGATTAGCACCCTGCGCATGAGCATTATTGAGAGGTTAAAACAAGATAAATTATAATCAAGGGCACAATTTTCTCACACATATTAGCAGACGTTTAATAGTTATTCTAGTAAATAGACTACAGTGAAGCTGAACAGTGATGTTAAATATCTCAAGGGAAACTGTTCCATTCTGAACCTCTTACTACAGTTAAACAATGCTAACAGCAAAGTGAGACACCCATTCATTATTCAGTAATCTTTAAAGTCAGTTGATAAAGAACACATGTTGTCACGTTTCTTCAAAAATAGAACCCAGAAGCAGACCAGGACAAGGAGAGTAGGAAGAAGGTGAGTATTTATTTACAAGTGAATGTGTATGGGTAGATATATCCAGGTGGCGTAGCGGGCAGCGGTGGTGAGTTGATGGGAGTAAATAGGTGGATCCAATGGGGAAGCGGAATCCTCCGACGACCAGGCGGGAATGGGGTAAATGATCCAGGTGAGTAACTGAAGACAGAACAAACGGAGGTAAGTTTAAGGCAAGCAAGACGTACAAAACAACAAAACAAATTCTATCCAACTTGAGGCTGATACTATGGCACAACATACTGTTCATGGCTAACGATCCGGCAGGGAATGGTTGTCAGGTCCGGGCTTATGAAGAGGAGAGATGATGATCAGGACCAGGTGTGCAGATAGCTGAATGGATACAGGTGCGGGTAATCAGAACTCCCAACTGGCTACATTGCCCGGCAACCAGACAGGGTGCGTTCCAGGACGCCAGAAAAAACACTCCAGGACAGAACACTGGCAAAAAACAGACTCAGGAAACGTGATTCGTGACACATGTAGAGTCTCTACCTTACAAACAACTACTAATTACAGTATTACACTCCCCCGAGTCGATGTCCGCGCCCCCGCGTTAAGCACCCTGGAGCAGGTTTTCATCAAGGATCTCTCTCTAATTTGCGCCAATCATCTTTGCCTCGATCCTGACTAGTCACCCAGTCCCTGCCGCTGAAAACCATCCCCAGAGCATGATGCTGCCACTAACATGCTTCACTTTAGGGATCGAGCCAGGTTTCCTCCAGACGTGACACTTGACATTCAGGCCAAAGAGTTCAATCTTGGTTTCATCAGACCAGAGAATCTTGTTTTTATAGTCAAGGTCTTTAGGTGCCTTTTGGTAAACTCCAAGCGGGCTGTCATGTGCCTTTTACTGAGGGGTGGCTTCTGTCTGGCCACTCTACCATAAAGGCCTGATTGGTTGAGTGCTGCAGAGAGGGTTGTCCTTCTGGAAGGTTCTCCCATTTCCACAGACTAACTCTAGAGCTCTGTCAGAGTGACCATTGCGTTCTTGGTCATCTCCCTATCTAAGGCCCTTCTCCCTCGATTGCTCAGTTTGGCTGGGCGGCCAGCTCTAGGAGTCTTGGTGGTTCCAAACTTCTTCCATTTAAGAATGATGGAGGCCACAGTGTTCTTTGGGACCTTCAATAATTCTGAAATGTTTTGGTACCCTTCCCCAGATCTGTCTCAGAGCTCTATGGACAATTCCTTCAACCTCATGGCATGGTTTTTGCTCTGACGTGCACTGTCAACTGTCAACCTTATATTGACAGGTGTGTGCCTTTCCAAATCATGTCCAATCTATTGAATTTACCATAGGTGGAGTTCACTCATTTGTAGAAACATCTCAAGGATGATCAATGGAAACAGGATGCATCTGAGATCAAATTCGAGTCTCATGGTGATGGGTCTGAATACCTATGTAAATAATGCATTTTTATTTTAAAAAATTTAACACATTTGCTGAACTTTATAAAAACCTGTTTTCACTTTGTCATTTTGGGGTATTGTGTGTAGATTGCTGAAAACATTTAATTAATTAATCAATTTCAGAATAAGGCTGTAACGTAATGAAATGTGGAAAAAGTCAAGGGGTCTGAATACTTTCCAAGTGCCACATTTTTGTTGTTAAATATCTGTAAAAAAACAAAGACACTTTAAAACAAACATCCTTTATATTTGTTTTTTTTATTCTCTGTTTTTCCATGAATGAATCTATTATTCAAGGCATTTATATTGGCTAATAGCAGTAAGGGCAAATTTTTTTAATACCTAAAGGGGTCCTAAAATTCAAAATCAAACTGCTAAAGGATCCTTGGTATGACCATCGTACAGTTTTCCACAATTGTTTCCACACGTTTGCTGAACCACTGGGCCATTTTCCTGAAACTCTATGCATAAAACACAAAACCACAAACATAAAATGCTAAACTCTACAAATCTCTAGCAAAAGCAAACTGCATTCAAAACTGTTTATCTCTTTCCAAAATGTTTTTTTGTTGTTGTATCAGAATGACATACTCAAGCGTCTTATGAATTGATCTGTCTATCAACCAACAACACATTGATGTGCTCAACACAAAACACTACTATGAATAGCAATTTTCAGTGTTACACTGTAGCCATTTTTAAAATATGGTTACAGTAATGTGTACCTAATCAAATTTACATTAAAAAACACATTCAAATGCAATACAGTAACAAAAACGTTGTCATTTATTTCCAAAATGCAGTATTTTTGAACACTTGTATTTTTATGCAACGCTTTCCATACCCAACAGGAGAAAACCAGGAAAAACATTCAGTAAGATAAAGGGTTTTCTGTACAAAAACTAAATATTAAAGTGGCTCAATCTTTCAAAACTCTAAACACAAAAAGATAAAAGCACATGCAAAATGTAAGAAAAAATCCATCCGGCTGCATCCTGCCTCCTATTTTGGTCTGGCCACAGCACCACAGCATCTACATCGCAAGCCAGGTTCTCCCTGGCTAAACAGCCGGGAAAGAATCTTCTGGAGTGACGGATCCAGCTGCCGAAAACCACCAAATCAACTTCACCACATGTATCCTCCATTGCGTGCGAGGGGATGGCGGTCATGCACCTTCCATCGCCATGCCGGGAAAAAAACTCTTCAATTGTGTTTAGGAATGGGGAATGTGATTGGAGGTATAGAACAATAAATTGTGGGTGATCGATGAAGCCCGGTGGAAACTCACGCTGTCCCAGATGACAACACATCTGGGCTGCTCTGGTCCACCCCTCTATTCGGCTGGAATGAGGAAGCCATGTAGTGTGTCCAGGAATGTGATGAGAAGGACGGTGTTGTAGGGACCAAGGTTGGCATAGCGATGGCTTTGCTGACTCACGGCTGCGCACATGGTGATATTCCCTCCCTCCATATTCCCTCCAATTCACATTGTAGTACTTACTTGCACATATTCATAGCGCTGTTCTTTAACACTCTCTGAGTTTCGCTCAAATGGCGACCTGTAGACCTGTTTCATCCAGATTTGGTTGCTCTGTAATACACGGTCCAGTGTAGACAAGCCCACCTGGTGAATGTTATTGAATATTGTGTTGTCTGAAATTATGTGGTTCTGGATTTCTCCTAGTCTAATGGTATTGTTTGCCACCACCATGTTCACAATAGCGGTCTCCTGTTCTGGTGTGAACAGTTGGTGTCTTCCACCATGGCCTGGCCGTCTCTCAGTTCTGCAGAAGATCCACAAATATTATATGATTGGTTACAGTAAGCTAAATTCATTCATTTTCATTCAATTTGAAATGACATTACTGTAACATTGGCCAACAATCACAGAGTAACATAGGCCTATTGATATGTCGGACTGCAGTATACTACAGTATACATACATAACGAGCATAGAGTAGATGGTAGGTAACTTACTGGTTCTCATTTCTGAATGTAAGGATGATAGATGCAACCGTGTAGTGGCTCAGGTTGGGCTAAACTCTCTGCCCAGCCTCCCTCATACTCAATCCATGTTTGAGGACATGGTCAACCAATGTGGCCCTGTTCTCATCTGAGACAACTGTCCTTCCTCATCCTCCTCTTACTCTCACTCCTTCACCTCTGGCTCTTGCTTCACCATTGACTTCCACTTTCCTCCAAAACAGGAGAGCTCATCTGTGGCCTTCTATAGTGGTAAAGCTCTGATTTCTAAATGAACAATTCAGCAACTAGTGTTTACACATCTGAGGAGTGGGTGTTGAAAATTGGTGTATAGAGCTTGGCATGGCCTGACTGCAAAATACCAATATGGGATTGATCCTTTTAGGTCCTTCAGAGTGTAAGTCACTGTTTCTCATCAAATTGTTTACACAGGGCACCTTTTCTTCACCAGGTGAGCCGTTTGGGAAATGTTGGGCAAGATTAAATTATAACCACTTATCCAAGCACCACTACACTACATGTGATATAACACAAAGTCATCAACATTCATAACATACCTGTACATGTGTGATGACAGTCTAGACTGTCTAAACTGTGGCGGAAGGAGAAAAAGACAAACGTCATTTTGAAGATTAAATAATCACAGGATTACGGAGGAAGAAATGTTCTATGATTATTCCATTAAGAGTTCTGTCTTCTGATGAAACGGTTTGTGTGTTATTCAAGGTAACCATGCAGACTAGACTTTGAAGGAGGAAGGGAGACACGATGACAAATTGAAAAATCTAAAGATTTCCATAAAAAAAAGTGGAATAAATAAATGCAGGCTGTGATACAACAGGCTTGGATTTACATACATTAACTTCTTCTAAAACTCTCAAGGATATTTAAACGTTGTGATATGTGGGAGGCAGGGGGATGAAACTCAAAATGTGACCTCTGCTCCGCAGACTCACTGAAAAAGCACACGCCTGTAGGAATACTCAAAGAGCAGCGGAGGAAAGGTTGAGCGGAAGAGGACAGAAAGCCAAGGGAAGGAAGAGAAATTACACTAAAAGCCTGTCAGGAACTGATTGATGCTCAGCTATATTTGAAGATCAGTGGCAGCCTCGTGGTGGCAGGGCCTGGAGGTCTGTGTGTCTGTGTCTGTGTCTGTGTCTGTGTGTCTGTGTCTGTGTCTGTGTCTGTGTGTGTGTGTGTGTGTGTGTGTGTGTGTGTGTGTGTGTGTGTGTGTGTGTGTGTGTGTGTGTGTGTGTGTGTGTGTGTGCGTGTGCGTGTGCGTGTGCGTGTGCATGTGTGTGTGTGTGTGCGTGTGCGTGTGTGTGTGTGTGTGCATTTGTGCGTATCTTTGTGTGTGCACGTGCATGTCCATGTTTGCATTCAAGTGTGTGTCCAGAGGCTCTCTCTCCTTCTAGGGAGAGGAAAAGCTGTAGTCACTGGCAGGCTGGGGGGAAATAAGATCTGAGCAGAGAATAACATGCTCCATTTGCCCTGTGAGTGGAGTCTGGGTTTGAGCAGAGAAGAACACGATGATGTATCGAGCCGTTTGCCAGGCGGATGAGGCACGTGGTGGTGGCATTCGCTCTGCCTGTCAGCAAATTTTTCACACAGCAGGCGCGGTAGGGCCCTGTGTGTGTGTGTGTGTGTGTGTGTGTGTGTGTGTGTGTGTGTGTGTGTGTGTGTGTGTGTGTGTGTGTGTGTGTGTGTGTGTGTGTGTGTGTGTGTGTGTGTGTGCGTGCGTGTGCGTGTGTGTGTGTGTGTGTGTCTGAGCATTTGTGTGTATGTGTGTGCGGGTCTTCATGGGAGCTGGGGGGGTCGGAGCTACCCGTTGCTGGCACAGCTGTTGCGTCACACGGAAGCATGAATCTGGGGCACTTTATCTGGTCATGGCGGACGTCGAAGCCTCTGCTTCCAACAAACAGCATTCCACACAGGGAGCAATTGGCAATAACAAGAGTCATGAGAATTGAAGGACAGCACGGATCGGATGGGGGTGCAGGGGAGGTGCATGTGACCGCTGCACTCTGTGGGCTTAACTTTGGTCTCCCTCAGCAAAGGCAGAGCTGTGACCAGACAGTCTAAAACATGGAGATTCTCTACCTACACCATAGTGTTGTTGTTTTATCAGTCCACCCTCTCCCTCCATTTCACAGTGTATTAAATAACTCCTCCATTTCACAGTGTATTAAAGAACTCCTCCATTTCACAGTGTGTTAAAGAACTCCTCCATTTCACAGTGTTAAAGAACTCCTCCATTTCACAGTGTGTTAAAGAACTCCTCCATTTCACAGTGTGTTAAAGAACTCCTCCATTTCACAGTGTTAAAGAACTCCTCCATTTCACAGTGTTAAAGAACTCCTCAATTTCACAGTGTTAAAGAACTCCTCCATTTCACAGTGTGTTAAAGAACTCCTCCATTTCACAGTGTGTTAAAGAACTCCTCCATTTCAGTGTGTTAAAGAACTCCTCCATTTCACAGTGTGTTAAAGAACTCCTCCATTTCACAGTGTTAAAGAACTCCTCCATTTCACAGTGTTAAAGAACTCCTCCATTTCACAGTGTTAAAGAACTCCTCCATTTCACAGTGTTAAAGAACTCCTCCATTTCACAGTGTGTTAAAGAACTCCTCCATTTCAGTGTGTTAAAGAACTCCTCAATTTCAGTGTGTTAAAGAACTCCTCCATTTCACAGTGTTAAAGAACTCCTCCATTTCACAGTGTGTTAAAGAACTCCTCCATTTCAAATCAAATCAAATCAAATTTATTTATATAGCCCTTCGTACATCAGCTGATATCTCAAAGTGCTGTACAGAAACCCAGCCTAAAACCCCAAACAGCAAGCAATGCAGGTGTAGAAGCACGGTGGCTAGGAAAAAACTCCCTAGAAAGGCCAATACCTAGGAAGAAACCTAGAGAGGAACCAGGCTATGTGGGGTGGCCAGTCCTCTTCTGGCTGTGCCGGGTGGAGATTATAACAGAACATGGCCAAGATGTTCAAATGTTCGTAAATGACCAGCATGGTCGAATAATAATAAGGCAGAACAGTTGAAACTGGAGCAGCAGCACAGTCAGGTGGAAGTTGAAACTGGAGCAGCAGCATGGCCAGGTGGACTGGGGACAGCAAGGAGTCATCATGTCAGGTAGTCCTGGGGCATGGTCCTAGGGCTCAGGTCAGTTGAAACTGGAACAGCAGCATGGCCAGGTGGACTGGGGACAGCAAGGAGTCATCATGTCAGGTAGTCCTGGGGCATGGTCCTAGGGCTCAGGTCCTCCGAGAGAGAGAAAGAAAGAGAGAGAAGGAGAGAATTAGAGAACGCACACTTAGATTCACACAGGACACCGAATAGGACAGGAGAAGTACTCCAGATATAACAAACTGACCCCAGCCCCCCGACACAAACTACTGCAGCATAAATACTGGAGGCTGAGACAGGAGGGGTCAGGAGACACTGTGGCCCCATCCGAGGACACCCCCGGACAGGGCCAAACAGGAAGGATATAACCCCACCCACTTTGCCAAAGCACAGCCCCCACACCACTAGAGGGATATCTTCAACCACCAACTTACCATCCTGAGACAAGGCTGAGTATAGCCCACAAAGATCTCCGCCACGGCACAACCCAAGGGGGGGGGCGCCAACCCAGACAGGATGACCACAACAGTGAATCAACCAACTCAGGTGACGCACCCCCTCCAGGGACGGCATGAGAGAGCCCCAGCAAGCCAGTGACTCAGCCCCTGTAATAGGGTTAGAGGCAGAGAATCCCAGTGGAAAGCGGGGAACCGGCCAGGCAGAGACAGCAAGGGCGGTTCGTTGCTCCAGAGCCTTTCCGTTCACCTTCCCACTCCTGGGCCAGACTACACTCAATCATATGACCCACTGAAGAGATGAGTCTTCAGTAAAGACTTAAAGGTTGAGACCGAGTTTGCGTCTCTGACATGGGTAGGCAGACCGTTCCATAAAAATTGAGCTCTATAGGAGAAAGCCCTGCCTCCAGCTGTTTGCTTAGAAATTCTAGGGACAATTAGGAGGCCTGCGTCTTGTGACCGTAGCGTACGTGTAGGTATGTACGGCAGGACCAAATCAGAGAGATAGGTAGGAGCAAGCCCATGTAATGCTTTGTAGGTTAGCAGTAAAACCTTGAAATCAGCCCTTGCTTTGACAGGAAGCCAGTGTAGAGAGGCTAGCACTGGAGTAATATGATCAAATTTTTTGGTTCTAGTCAGGATTCTAGCAGCCGTATTTAGCACTAACTGAAGTTTATTTAGTGCTTTATCCGGGTAGCCGGAAAATAGAGCATTGCAGTAGTCTAACCTAGAAGTGACAAAAGCATGGATTCATTTTTCTGCATCATTTTTGGACAGAAAGTTTCTGATTTTTGCAATGTTACGTAGATGGAAAAAAGCTGTCCTCGAAATGGTCTTGATATGTTCTTCAAAAGAGAGATCAGGGTCCAGAGTAACGCCGAGGTCCTTCACAGTTTTATTTGAGACGACTGTACAACCATTAAGATTAATTGTCAGATTCAACAGAAGATCTCTTTGTTTCTTGGGACCTAGAACAAGCATCTTTGTTTTGTCCGAGTTTAATAGTAGAAAGTTTGCAGCCATCCACTTCCTTATGTCTGAAACACATGCTTCTAGCGAGGGCAATTTTGGGGCTTCACCATGTTTCATTGAAATGTACAGCTGTGTGTCATCCGCATAGCAGTGAAAGTTTACATTATGTTTTCGAATAACATCCCCAAGAGGTAAAATATATAGTGAAAACAATAGTGGTCCTAAAACGGAACCTTGAGGAACACCGAAATTTACAGTTGATTTGTCAGAGGACAAACCATTCACAGAGACAAACTGATATCTTTCCGACAGATAAGATCTAAACCAGGCCAGAACATGTCCGTGTAGACCAATTTGGGTTTCCAATCTCTCCAAAAGAATGTGGTGATCGATGGTATCAAAAGCAGCACTAAGGTCTAGGAGCACGAGGACAGATGCAGAGCCTCGGTCCGATGCCATTAAAATGTCATTTACCACCTTCACAAGTGCCGTCTCAGTGCTATGATGGGGTCTAAAACCAAACTGAAGCATTTCGTATACATTGTTTGTCTTCAGGAAGGCAGTGAGTTGCTGCGCAACAGCCTTCTCTAAAATTTTTGAGAGGAATGGAAGATTCGATATAGGCCGATAGTTTTTTATATTTTCTGGGTCAAGGTTTGGCTTTTTCAAGAGAGGCTTTATTACTGCCACTTTTAGTGAGTTTGGTACACATCCGGTGGATAGAGAGCCGTTTATTATGTTCAACATAGGAGGGCCAAGCACAGGAAGCAGCTCTTTAAGTAGTTTAGTTGGAATAGGGTCCAGTATGCAGCTTGAAGGTTTAGAGGCCATGATTATTTTCATCATTGTGTCAAGAGATATAGTACTAAAACACTTGAGCGTCTCTCTTGATCCTAGGTCCTGGCAGAGTTGTGCAGACTCAGGACAACTGAGGTTTGGAGGAATACGCAGGTTTAAAGAGGAGTCCGTAATTTGCTTTCTAATAATCATAATCTTTTCCTCAAAGAAGTTCATGAATTTATCACTGCTAAAGTGAAAGTCATCCTCTCTTGGGGAATGCTGCTTTTTAGTTAGCTTTGCGACAGTATTAAAAAGGAATTTCGGATTGTTCTTATTTTCCTCAATTAAGTTAGAAAAATAGGATGATCGAGCAGCAGTAAGGGCTCTACGGTACTGCACGGTACCGTCCTTCCAAGCTAGTCGGAAGACTTCCAGTTTGGTGTGGCGCCATTTCCGTTCCAATCTTCTGGAAGCTTGCTTCAGAGCTCGGGTATTTTCTGTGTACCAGGGAGCTAGTTTCTTATGAGACATTTTTTTAGTTTTTAGGGGTGCAACTGCATCTAGGGTATTGCGCAAGGTTAAATTGAGATCCTCAGTTAGGTGGTTAACTGATTTTTGTCCTCTGGCGTCCTTGGGTAGGCAGAGGGAGTCTGGAAGGGCATCAAGGAATCTTTGTGTTGTCTGTGAATTTATAGCACGACTTTTGATGTTCCTTGGTTGGGGTCTAAGCAGATTATTTGTTGCAATTGCAAACGTAATAAAATGGTGGTCCGATAGTCCAGGATTATGAGGAAAAACATTAAGATCCACCACATTTATTCCATGGGACAAAACTAGGTCCAGCGTATGACTGTGACAGTGAGTGGGTCCAGAGACATGTTGGACAAAACCCACTGAGTCGATGATGGCTCCGAAAGCCTTTTGGAGTGGGTCTGTGGACTTTTCCATGTGAATATTAAAGTCACCAAAGATTAGAATATTATCTGCTATGACTACAAGGTCCGATAGGAATTCAGGGAACTCAGTGAGAAACGCTGTATATGGCCCAGGAGGCCTGTAAACAGTAGCTATAAAAAGTGATTGAGTAGGCTGCATAGATTTCATGACTAGAAGCTCAAAAGACGAAAATGTCATTTTTTTTTTTGTAAATTTAAATTTGCTATCGTAAATGTTAGCAACACCTCCGCCTTTGCGGGATGCACGGGGGATATGGTCACTAGTGTAGCCAGGAGGTGAGGCCTCATTTAAAACAGTAAATTCATCAGGCTTAAGCCATGTTTCAGTCAGGCCAATCACATCAAGATTATGATCAGTGATTAGTTCATTGACTATAATTGCCTTTGAAGTAAGGGATCTAACATTAAGTAGCCCTATTTTGAGATGTGAGGTATCATGATCTCTTTCAGTAATGACAGGAATGGAGGTGGTCTTTATCCTAGTGAGATTGCTAAGGCGAACACCGCCATGTTTAGTTTTGCCCAACCTAGGTCGAGGCACAGACACGGTCTCAATGGTGATAGCTGAGCTGACTACACTGACTGTGCTAATGGCAGACTCCACTATGCTGGCAGGCTGGCTAACAGCCTGCTGCCTGGCCTGCACCCTATTTCATTGTGGAGCTAAAGTGTTAAAGAACTCCATTTCACAGTGTGTTAAAGAACTCCTCCATTTCACAGTGTTAAAGAACTCCTCCATTTCACAGTGTTAAAGAACTCCTCCATTTCACAGTGTGTTAAAGAACTACTCCATTTCAGTGTGTTAAAGAACTACTCCATTTCAGTGTGTAAAAAACAATTCCATTTCAGTGTGTTAAAAAACTACATTAAGATGAGGCGGCTCATAATAATGGCTGAAATGGAGAAAATGTGTTTGATGTACAGTGCCTTCGGAGCGTATTCAAACCTCTGGACTTTTTCCACATTTTGTTACGTTACAGCCGTATTCTAAAATGAATTGAATATTTAGCAATCGACACACAATACCCCACAATACCCCATAATGGCGAAGCGGGATCTGAACCCGATCGAACATCTCTGGAGAGACCTTAAAACAATGTAGCTGTGCAGCAACGCTCCCCATCCAACATGACAGAGCTTGAGAGGATCTGTAGATAAGAATGGGAGAAACTCCCCAAATACAGGTGTGCCAAGCTTGTAGCGTCCTACCCAAGATGACTTGAGGCTGTAATCGCTGCCAAAGGTGCTCAACAAAGTACTTAGTAAAGGGTCTGAATTCTTATGTAAATGTGATATTTCATTTTTTTTATACGTTTGCTAAAATGTAAAAAAAAACTGTTTTTGCTTTGTCATTATGGGGTATTGTGTGTAGATTGATGAGGGGGAAAAAACTATTGAATACATTTTAGAATAAGGCTGTAACGTAGCAGAATATAGAAAAAGTCCAGGGGAGTCTGAATACTTACTGAATGTACTGTATTTGTTACCATTCCATTAATTCCACTCCAGTCATTAGAATGAGCCTGTTCTCCACAATTAAGGTGCCGCCATCCTCCTGTGCAGTACACGTATATATTTTACAGTTGGTCAACTTCGAGTGAGAAAAAAGTAACACAGAAACAGATGATGAAGTGAAGCTACAGCAGCTCTCTCTTAAGAACACAGGGTTTCTGTTAGAGACAGAGCCTGGTATCATTACTTAGCATCACATATTGGCAGCATACAGCCCAGCTTGCAGGCATGGACATAAATGCTTTCACACACACATATACACACCCACACACACACTCCAGTGCTCTAGACATCTTTGCCGCTCTCACCGAGGGAAATGGGCAGGGGAAGCACTTTGATGTTGGAACATGAAGGTCGGAGTGAACAGTCTGTGCAGCACTGAATTCCATCCCCCACAACACTTCCTTCTACTCCGCTAGTGGCTTTAGTTTGCGATTCCATCTTCAAAACTAAACGGAAAATGAATCCAGCAGAAAGATACATGAATATGGAAGAGTTTGGGGAATGGATAAATGCCATGTTTAGAGCTGCAGACACCGCATTGCCTGAAGAAGACTGCAGTCACCGCATTGCCTTAAAATGTCTGTGCTGCATTTGAAGATTTCCCTCATCCATTTAGTGCTCTTTTGTTCTTAGAACCAGGGGAAAAGGCTTTAATAACCAGCACATAAACTAATCTCAAATATCATGTCTTATTCCACGCAAATGGGAGGAAACGTCTCGCTCACTCACTCAGCCGAGTCAATTAATTTGTCAAAATGATGGTGGGGGTGAGGGAGGTTGGTCAGACAGAGGAGAGGCAGTGTAATAGGGGATTTGTGAATAATCCTGCTTCTTGATATTACACTGCCTCCAGAGGATTTTAAGAGCCCCATATCTCAGTGTGATGGCTGCTAAAAGTTCTCTCCCACACTTACAACTCAGCAACCAGCCCACTCTCTCTCTCTCTCTCTCTCTCTCTCTCTCTCTCTCTGTCTGTCTGTCTGTCTGTCTTTCTCTCTCTCTCTCTCTCTCTCTCTCTCTCTCTCTCTCTCTTGCTCTCACACACATCACATTCTCCCTACTTTTCTGGGAGAAGGACAATAAAAAGGCCCTCCGCTCTTCTCGACCCCTGACCCTTGATCCCTGGAGGTCTCCTGCTGCCCGTGATGGAGGAGGCATAGGAGGAGGGGGGTAGGGGGCCTGAGAAACACTTATCTTCAGAGCACTCTGGATCTCCATCATGGGTAAGCTCCCCCTCTAGTGTTTACAACCCTCTCCTCCTCTCCTCCTCTCCCCCTCTCTCCCTCTCCTCCTCTCCTCTACACTAAGACACGTCTAAAAACCCTCTGAGGCAGCCTGTGGATGGGGACATATTCCCAAAGTCAGTCTTTACTGTATAAACCTCTGGTACCTTTACACTGAACAAGATAGGAAAGTTCATGTCGACATCAGGTGCAAATGTGTGTTTTTTAACTAGTTTTTTTACACTCTCTCCAAATTAACCTGGGGCTGTCTCTCCATCCAATGCTTAAGAGACATCGAGGTAGGGAAGAACGGAAGGAGGAAAATAGAAACAAACCAATAATCTTTTACTTTGCCTCCTGAAATGAGAGCCATCGGGTTCTCAAGTAGACAAGTCATTTTGTAGGAGCCACTAAAACCCCACTGGTGCCCAGGGAGAGCACACATCGCGGGCCGCTTATTTCAAAGACCTTTTCCAATCGGTTACACAATGGAGGCTCTCGTTTTATGCTGTTACATCATAAAAGTGTTCCTTTGTTACATGTCCATCCTTAAAAGGTCTTAATTCCTTCTCCTTTCAGCCCGGTCTATGGCAAATTCCACAGAGACATCCCATTCGCTGCAAGGGCTGGAGTGACCCAATCAGAAACCAGCATGCGAGGCTTTGAGCCTTTCTTCTGCTGCCACTCTCCTGAGAACATTAAATCGTACTTTCATCCCCCTCGCCATAGGGGGAAGCCCCATTAATGATGACAGAGAAAGAGAAATTCCACCACTCGGTCCTGTGACACCATTCTGCTGTCAAGCAGGCGTCTCAGTGGACAGAGAATCAAGCATGGCTTCCTGCAGGTGGAGTGGCCATGAAGGTCATGGCACAGCCCAGAGATGAGAGAGAGAGAGGGAGCAGAGAGAGAAAGAGGGAGAGAGGGGGGGGGTAGACCTTCAGAGGAAACACCGCTTTCCCACAGCAAATTAAGACATCTGCGGAAAAATAAAGGGGGGGTTGTGCACTTTCGTTATATTCATTTATTTATTCGACCACTGGATTCTTGTATTTTGGAGAAAGACCATTTGTTTCTTCTCTCCCTCTCTGTTCTCTGAGCAGCCCAGTCCACATGGCGTGTCCCTGTCTTTAGGTTAGTGTCATGAGAGAGAGCAGCAGTAATGTGTGTCTGATAGTATGATACTGAACACTGGACTCTCTTGCTCAGTTCCTTGCGTGACATTGTTTTGTTCTATATTTTCTGTCACGTTCTCGAGAGCGTTTAAAAAAAACTCCTAACAGCTTTTTGCCGTTAGGCTTGCCGTCCCTCCCCCTTCTCTTAGGTGGGGTTGGGGGGTTGATTAATCAGTGTGAAACCCCCGCTGTTCAGACCCCCAGTTGCCAGGGCCAGCCCTCTCCACGCTGGACTCCTCAATGAGAACATTGTACTGATATAAAACAAATGTCAATCAATGGCCAAATAGTCACCCAGCTCGCCATCCATTCAGCGTATGCGTTCTGTTATAAAATGCTAGAACAAATCGATGAGTATTTCCAGCATATGCGTTTGCCCCCTAATGTTATATCTAACACCCAGTGATAAATGTCTGGCTAATGTAAGCTGCGCACCACCACAACCACTCTACTGAGCAGCTTCGAGACTGATGCACTGTGTACATAGTCATTGAACACTGGTCACTTTAATAATGTTTACATACTGTTTTACCACACTTCATATGTATACAGTGGAGAGAACAAGTATTTGATACACTGCCGATTTTGCAGGTTTTCCTACTTACAAAGCATGTAGAGGTGTGTCATTTTTATCATAGGTACACTTCAACTGTGAGAGACGGAATCTAAAACAAAAATCCAGAAAATCACATTGTATGATTTTTAAGTAATTAATTTGCATTTTATTGCATGCCATAAGTATTTGATCACCTACCAACCAGTAAGAATTCCGGCTCTCACAGACCTGTAAGTTTTTCTTTAAGAAGCGCTCCTGTTCTCCACGCATTACCTGTATTAACTGCACCTATTTGAACTCGTTACCCGTATAAAAGACACCTGTCTCAATCAAACAGACTCCAACCTCTCCACAATGTCCAAGACCAGAGAGCTATGTAAGGACATCAGGGATAAAATTGTAGACCTGCACAAGGCTGGGATGGGCTACAGGACAATAGACAAGCAGCTTGGTGAGAAGGCAACAACTGTTGGTGCAATTATTAGAAAATGGAAGAAGTTCAAGATGACAGTCAATCACCCTTGGTCTGGGGCTCCATGCAAGATCTCACCTCGTGGGGATGATCATGAGGAAGGTGAGGGATCAGCCCAGAACTACACGGCAGGACCTGGTCAATGACCTGAAGAGAGCTGGGACCACAGTCTCAAAGAAAACCATTAGTAATACACTACGCCGTCATGGATTAAAATCCTGCAGCATACGCAAGGTCCCCCTGCTCAAGCCAGCGCATTTCCAGGCCCATCTGAAGTTTGCCAGTGACGATCTGGATGATCCAGAGGAGGAATGGGAGAAGGTCATGTGGTCTGATGAGACAAAAATAGAGCTTTTTGGTCTAAACTCCACTCGCTGTGTTTGGAGGAAGAAGAAGGATGAGTACAACCCCAAGAACACCATCCCAACCATGAAGCATGGAGGTGGAAACATCATTCTTTGGGGATGCTTTTCTGCAAAGGGGACAGGACGACTGCACCGTATTGAGGGGAGGATGGATGGGGCCATGTATCGCGAGATCTTGGCCAACAACCTCCGTCCCTCAGTAAGAGCATTGAAGATGGGTCGGGGCTGGGTCTTCCAGCATGACAACGACCCGAAACACACAGCCAGGGCAACTAAGGAGTGGTTCCGTAAGAAGCAAATCAAGGTCCTGGAGTGGTCTAGCCAGTCTCCAGACCTGAACCCAATATAAAATCTTTAGAGGGAGCTGAAAGTTCGTACTGCCCAGCGAAAGCCCCGAAACCTGAAGGATCTGGAGAAGGTCTGAATGGAGGAGTGGGCCAAAATCCCTGCTGCAGTGTGTGCAAACCTGGTCAAGAACTATAGGAAACGTATGATCTCTGTAATTGCAAACAAAGGTTTATGTACCAAATATTAAGTTCTTCTTTTCTGATGTATCAAATACTTATGTCACGCAATAAAATGCAACTTCATTACTTAAAAATCATACAATGTGATTTTCTGGATTTTTGTTTTAGATTCCGTCTCTCACAGTTGAAGTGTACCTATGATAAAAATGACAGACCTCTACATGCTTTGTAAGTAGGAAAACCTGCCAAATCGGCAGTGTATTAAATACTTGTTCTCCCCACTGTATGTATTCTAGTCCAGGCTCATCCTATATGGATACTGACAATCCCTGATGTCTCTCTGGAAAGAAACCCTCGCCCTGAGCTCTTCAACTTTATTATCCAGAGACTGAAAATTAACTTGTTATGGCTGAAATCCCGATATCGGGATCGATATGACAACTACCAGTGAAAATAGAGGGCGCCACAGAAATCTCATAATTACAATTCCTCAAACATACATGTGTTTTATATCATTTTATAGCTATTCTCGTTGTTAATCCCACCAAAGTGTCCGATTTCAAATAGGCTTTTCAGCGAAAGCACTACAAACGATTATGTTAGGTCTCCACCAAACCACAATAAGCACAGCCATTTTCCAGCAAAATATAGCATTCACAAAAAGCATAAATAAAGATAACATTAATCACTAACCTTGAATTATCTTAACCAGATGACACTCATAGGACTTCATGTTACACAATACATGCATGTTTTGTTTGATAAAGTTCATATTTATATAAAGAAATCTCTGAGTTTACATTGGCGCGTTAGATTCACTAGTTCCAAAAACATCAAGTGATTTTGCATAGCCACATCGTTTCAACAGAAATACTCATCATAAATATAGATGATAATACAAGTTATACACATGGAATTATAGATATACATCTCCTTAATGCAACCGCTGTGCCAGATTTCAAAAAAGGTTTACGCCCATGCAATAATCTGAGACGGCGCTCAGAACAGTAGCCAAATTAGCCTCCATGTTGGAGTCAAACCAGAAAATACATGATAAATGTTTCCTTACCTTTGATGAACTTCATCAGAATACAGTCCTAGAAATCTCAGGTCCACAATAAATGCTTGATTTGTTCGAAAATGTCCGTTATTTATGTGCAATTAGCTACTTTGGTTAGCTCATTTGGTAAACAATTCCAAAGTCACAAAGCGCGTCCACTATAACATGACGAAATGTCCAAAAGTTCCGTAACAGTCAGTAGAAACATGTCAAACGATGTACTGAATCAATCTTTAGAATGATGTTTACATATATCTTGAATAACGTTCCAACCGGAGAATTAGAATTACTTCAGATGAGCGGTGGAACGCAAGTTCTTCCTCTGTGAACGTGCCTGGTGAAAGCATGGTCCACTCATGGCTGTGGTGACTATTTCCTGTGTCAATCGACCCCCCTTCACATTAGAGTCATCAGACAAAGTTCTATTGACTGCTGACATCTAGTGGAATGCGAAGGAAATGAAAACTCATCCATATCTTGCTGTTATTTCAATGAGAGCTTGGTTGAAAATCTGCCACCTCCAGAAAAAAAACAGGAAGTGGAATTTCTCAGGTTTTTGCCTGCTATATGAGTCCTGATATACTCACAGACATAATTCAAACAGTTTTAGAAACTTCAGAGTGTTTTCTGTCCAATACTAATGATACTATGCAAATATTAGCAACTATGTCTGAGGAGCAGGCCGTTTGATATGGGCACTTTTCATCCAAGCTACTCAATACTGCCCCTGCAGCCATAAGAAGTTAACAAATAATATACTCAGAAGTGGTGGATGGTGTGCGCAACTCCGAAGTCGAACCAGAAGACCACTCCGAGTACCTCTCTGCTGTCAGCGTTGTTTTGGGTCGGCTTCTGGAATCACTTCTATTTCCCTGGGGGACAAAGGATCCGCTTCGGGAAAGTCGTATTCCTGGTCGTAATGCTGGTACTGCTGCTGAGTTACAGCCGCTCTGATATCCAATAGTTATTTTCGGCTTTATGTAATAGCACAGAACATTTCCTTGGCTAACAATGTAAGAAATAATGCATAAAAATACAAAATACTGCAAAGTTTTCTAATAGCTAGAACCGAGGCGGGTCTCTCTGTCGGCGCCAGTTTCTTCTCTATATTTCTTCACCATATCTTTCACTGTCCGAGTGCACATGACTTATAAAAACTTGAAACTATTGTGAATCATCTTGTAGAGAAAAAGAATGTACGATAATGTACGACACAATGTCTTGGCTGTCTCTCCTATAGACTTCTGAAGTACCAGTGTCTACAGCCTAGTGTCAGCCTGTTGAGGAGAGGTATCAGTATCTACAGCCCAGCGTCAGCCTGTTGAGGAGAGGTATCAGTATCTTCAGCCCAGCGTCAGCCTGTTGAGGAGAGGTATCAGTATCTTCAGCCCAGCGTCAACCTGTTGAGGAGAGGTATCAGTATCTACAGCCCAGTGTCAGGGCTCAGGGCTGAAACTCTCCCTGCTCAAACTCTATGCAGGTCAGTTTATTGAGGGTCTAATTGCTCTGAGATTTAGCCAGGTGAAGAAGTCACTGATCATTTCTGTTCGAGATGTGCAGAGACTGAAGAACTTCTCCCCTCCATAATCCTTTTCCCACAAGCCTTTCTATCCCTGTAATGACTTTTCTGCCTGCCTGGGTTTGACCGTAACAAAAGTCATGGAACAGTGTATGTAGTGTGTATTATGTGTGACTGTGTGTGTGTGTGTGTTTGTGTACGTGTGTGTGTGTGTGTGTACCAGAAAAAATGCTACTATCTAATCGTCATTGTGTGGCAGCTCTGGAAATCATAGCAATGTGAATGTATGGAACCACTATACAGAAAAACCACCCGGAAGAGTCCAGAGAGTACCACCAGGAAGAGTCCAGAGAGTACCACCAGGAAGAGTCCAGATTGTACCACCAGGAAGAGTCCAGAGAGTACCACCAGGAAGAGTCCAGAGAGTACCACCAGGAAGAGTCCAGAGAGTACCACCAGGAAGAGTCCGGAGTGTACCTTCAAGAAGGGTCCAGAGAGTAACAACAGGAAGAGTCCAGAGTATACCGTCAGGAAGAGTCCAGAGAGTACCGTCAGGAATTGTCCAGAGTGTACCACCAGGAAGAGTCCAGAGTGTACAACCAGGAAGGGTCCCGAGTGTACCACCAGGAAGGGTCCAGAGAGTACCAACAGGAAGAGTCCAGAGTTACCATCAGGAAGAGTCCAGAGAGTACCGTCAGGAACAGTCCAGAGTGTACCACCAGGAAGAGTCCAAAGTGTACAACCAGGAAGAGTCCAGAGTGTACCACCAGGAAGGGTCCAGAGAGTAACAACAGGAAGAGTCCAGAGTGTACCACCAGGAAGAGTCCAGAGAGTACCAACAGGAAGAGTCCAGAGTGTACCGTCAGGAAGGGTCCAGAGGGTACCAACAGGAAGAGTCCAGAGTGTACCGTCAGGAAGAGTCCAGAGAGTACCATCAGGAACAGTCCAGAGTGTACCACCAGGAAGAGTCCAGAGTGTACAACCAGGAAGGGTCCAGAGTGTACCACCAGGAAGGGTCCAGAGAGTACCGACAGGAAGAGTCCAGAGTGTACCGACAGGAAGAGTCCAGGGAGTACCATCAGGAAGAGTCCAGAGAGTACCAACAGGAAGAGTCCAGAGAGTACCAACAGGAAGAGTCCAGAGAGTACCAACAGGAAGAGTCCAGAGAGTACCAACAGGAAGAGTCCAGAGAGTACCAACAGGAAGAGTCCAGAGAGTACCGTCAGCAACAGTCCAGAGAGTACCACCAGGAATAGTCCAGAGAGTGCCACCAGGAAGAGTCCAGAGAGTGCCACCAGGAAGAGTCCAGAGAGTTCAGAGTGTACCGTCAGGAAGAGTCCAGAGTGTACCGTCAGGAAGAGTCCAGAGAGTACCAACAGGAAGAGTCCAGAGTGTACCGTCAGCAACAGTCCAGAGAGTACCACCAGGAATAGTCCAGAGAGTGCCACCAGGAAGAGTCCAGAGAGTGCCACCAGGAAGAGTCCAGAGAGTTCAGAGTGTACCGTCAGGAAGAGTCCAGAGTGTACCGTCAGGAAGAGTCCAGAGAGTACCAACAGGAAGAGTCCAGAGTGTACCGTCAGGAAGAGTCCAGAGTGTACCACCAGGAAGAGTCCAGAGTGTACCGTCAGGAAGAGTCCAGAGAGTACCAACAGGAAGAGTCCAGAGTGTACCGTCAGGAAGAGTCCAGAGAATACCAACAGGAAGAGTCCAGAGTGTACCGTCAGGAAGAATCCAGAGAGAACCAACAGGAAGAGTCCAGAGAGTACCAACAGGAAGAGTCCAGAGAGTACCAACACACACACACACACACACACACACGTACAAACACCAAGAAAATGAGAGGGCAGGGTGGAAACAGTGAGGTGAGGAAGATGACCAGGATGTAAAACAGACGGAGAAAACGGGACATGTAATTCTTCTCTTTCCCCCACACCCCTCCCTGACCTTTGACCTTTCACAGCCTGATACAACAGCCTCATCCGTTCAAACAGCATCAGCCCTTCAACCATCACATCCTCATCCTCACCGCTCCATTTCATATAGTCATCCCTTTTACTTTTACTATTTAATCTCTTTATTTGGAAAACACATCCAGTGAATTGATTTGTTCACATCTGGGTTTATGTGAAACACTTAGTTACTTTTCCCACAATTTATTAATCAATTAAAATCCTTACATTACGCACATTTTACAGTGCAAAATCAACTGAATCTGCTCCATCTGAGGCAGCAGGAGAAAAACACTGTTCTATTTCACTATAGACCCAGCTAACACCAGACATCCTCATGATGTATAGTACAGCATCATGGAAATTAAGAAAGGGACAAAACATCATTAAAACTCTAATTTGACCACTACATTTGTTTTGACCCAGCCCCACTCAGGTAGCAGGACTAACTTCAACACCCATTGGAAACCATTGGCATTGGTCTAGACTAGAAGAATAAGATCACAGTGAAAAGATGGGCTATGGGTTATGGGTCATTCTGTGGCCCAAAGCACGTACAGATGTAGGATCTTGCTTGACCACCCTGTTGCAGGAAAATAAAAAATGTGTCGTGTATTTGACATTTAAAAAGGCTTTTTAAGTTTGTAATTTCCATTTTGAAATTTCAGACTTGATCTTCCCTTAAAAAAATATATGAACCCCTATAAAAAATTTCAATTAATTACATTCAAATAATAATAAAAATTGACGGTTACTGCAAGATTATTTTCCTGCTGTAGCAAACTTAAACTCTAATTAAGATCCCACATCTGTACTGTACTGATCCTGAATATACAGTGCTGGAGCTGGCCGTGTAAAAAAGTCCATGCAAAAGTCTATGTTTGCTTGGGTCTATTCAAAAAGAAGGGAGAAAAAGGGGACAGATATCTCTTCATTATTTAATTTTCCTCTGTTCTGTGAAAGTGTTGGTGTGGGGATCAAACGCCAGCCCCATCCAGCCACTTGTTATCTGGCAGAGAGGAGAGAGAAAGGAGTTGCAACCTCTTCAACCTCCTGCTCTCTCTGCAGACCAATCCAGCAGAGATTACATGAATGCCTGAACATCCACAAAGGCTTCCTTCATGGGGTTGTGTGTTAACACACACATGCACACACACACACACACACACACACGCAAGTGCACGTGTATGCACACACACACGCACACAAGAAAGAAGGAAGATGAGAGTATGTGACCAATAAAATGTGATTTGATTTGACATAACACAATAATCCTGTAACCAATTGATATAGTATCTGACCACCATCATGGTCTTGTTCACTGGCTGTGCTCATTGGCTAACCCCTCTACAGACCCAGTACAGCCCTGCCCACCACCCTGACATGTGTCAACCAAAGGCAATCTGTCATTGATTCAATTATATAGATATTTAGCAATACACTGGAGGACGACCGTTGTGAGACAAGATCCAGAGAAGGCAAATCCTGAGATAAAAATAGGTATTTTTGATTAAACATCACTTAGCACACCAGAAAATCATCTAGTAAAATTTGTCAGCTTTTACAATTGGCTGGAATGAAAGGGATAAGTCACACCAGTAACAAGGCAATTGAGTTATTATGATTCCAATACGTACTCATTACGAAACATTTAATTATGGTTAGAACGTAGAGACGGTGGGTACATTATGACTACAGCTGTACTCCAAGCTCCTAACTCCATTGCTCCTAATACTGTGATGGTATTGAACAGTGAACTGAAGGTTTTCATTATCAAAGTTGTACCAGACAATTGACAAGGCTTCGGCATGCGGGTCTTTGTGAGAGCTAGGCTATACAATGCACAGTGGGACATGTATTCCCTTACAACCTTTCATAGGCTATAGAGCAGAGCAACCCTTCTATTGCTTAAAACTACTTAAAACATTTTTTAAAACCTACATTGAATGTGGCTTGAATACTTACATAAAAATGTATGGCCAAATGTATGTGAATTAGTGATGCATTGCGTTCATTGGAGAAAAGTAAGTATGCTACTTTAACATCACTATAATGCAAATAATGATATATAAATAAATAGGTAAAAAATATATAGCTTTCTTACTTGATTACTTGTACATTATATCTACCTATGCACACTCAAAACATAACATTGTCCCATGTTTACACCTATATTGCTCAAAGACAGTGAGCATCAGTAAGCTATGGGCCAGTCTGTTTGTTGAGGCCATTGTGTGATTCATCAGTGAAGGGCTTTTTGAGCCATTGTAAGCTCTGACAGGCTGAATGAGAGGGAGTGTTTGGCGGTGGAAGGATGTGTGGGGCACACCTGCTGGGCTGGGCTGCCCAGCTCAGCTCTGCCCCTCAACTAATACGTGTAGCACTGAGGGTTCTATTGTCGCCACCGAGCTGTTGGTGGCTACATGTTTGAAGTGTCACAAGTGTCAGTCTTTATTAGGTTCAGAATGATATTGGGGATGAAGGGGAGAGAGAGTGGTAAAAAATAGGGCCTGTTCGGCTCGCGCCACGTTGAAAAGTGTTGGGCTGGCTGGGGGCTGCAAAATAAGAAAACTTGGCAAGGCTACCTGGGTTTGGGACATTCCACTGATTTAGGTCCTTGGCTTTGTCACGCTTCTCTAATAGCAGACTTTGTGGCTGAATTGAGGCAACATTTGTCAGCCATCACGGCCGATGGATGGACATCATCCCCCCCTCCTGATTAAAATATCTCATAACATAGGCAGGACAGAAGATGACGAAATACATAACATTAGCCCCATATGAATATCACTTGACAGGTCGAAGAAGGCCTGCTGTAAGGACAGTGTATTCCTGTGACAAGGCCAAAAAGGCCTGCTGCAAGGACAGTGTATTCCTGTGTCAGGGCCAAGAAGGCCTGCTGTAAGGACAGTGTATTCCTGTGACAGGGCCAAGAGCCATCTGTAAGGACAGTGTATTCCTGTGACAGGGCCAAGAAGGCCTGCTGTAAGGACAGTGTATTCCTGTGTCAGGGCCAAGAAGGCCTGCTGTAAGGACAGTGTATTCCTGTGACAGGGCCAAGAGCCATCTGTAAGGACAGTGTATTCCTGTGACAGGGCCAAGAAGGCCTGCTGTAAGGACAGTGTATTCCTGTGACAGGGCCAAGACGGCCTGCTGTAAGGACAGTGTATTCCTGTGACAGGGCCAAGAAGGCCTGCTGTAAGGATAGAATCTGATCTATTATCTGCCTGTTGTATGCATATTACACTGTGTATTACCCACAAAAATATGAAGGTTTAAGAAGTGCATATCGGTTGACATCCGATTCAAATGTTAATTGACAAAGGAAAGAAGCAGGGGGCTGAAAATCCATAATGCTCTCATCATCATATGATTTTCTGCAGGGAGCACAAAATGACCTTTGTCTATTACATTTCTGCGCAATATAGCAACACGGAGATGATCACTGAGCCACATAATGACCTGCTCATCAATACATGGATCTACGAGAGAGACGGCTTGTGAAGGGACAAAACAGATTACACACACACCTCATGGCGGTAGTGGCATATATTCCAGTCTATCTGAAATGCATGATGGTTAATAATGATGTGAGGCTGATCATCCCCCTCCTCCCCCCATCCTCCTTGGCCCGTAGAGGGACCCCATATGTTTCTCTCTGTCCATGTCATTACCTTGTTACTGCACTGACTGCCAGCCACAGAGAGAGAGGAAGGGAAAGAGAGTGAAAAGGAGGGAGAGAGAGAGGCCGCCCAAGAAAACGTTATAACTGGAATTGGCTGGGGTCAACAGTGCCATAATTACTTTAAAATGTCAGCCTACAATAAAATACAACAGTTCATCTGGCAGAAAGCAAATTAGCTTTGACCATGGCGTAATTACCCTTTCCTTCAGAACCATTAGGAGAGATCAAATCTCCAGGTTCACTGTTTGAGGAAAGGCCATCAGAGTACAGTCTACCTGACAAGGATGCACATTTGCCATTTTGAGTGGTAATTTATTGTCCTTATAATATAATTTTTTGTATACGACTCTGGAATGGAAATGTGTAATAACCTGCCAGTTTCACCTGGACCAATCCAAAACTTGTCTGCTTTGCTATTCCTTTGCCTTTCTCTCTCTCCCTCTTTCCTTTCATTTGACTGTCCTGTCATCGGTTGTTTTGTAAGGTATCAACCTCTTCCTGGCCTAACAGTTACGTTATTGTATGTTGAAGAATTATAAGCCGTGATACTGATCTTTAACTAAAAAGTGAGATTTCCCCAAAACAGAAAATCATTGAGTGGTCATAGAAAATAATCTATATTATTAGTTGTGAAAAATCAAGAAAACACCTCAACAATCAAGAGTCCATTCAGCAGAATAAAAACTTGAATCTATCTGGGATTCTCTAACAAAAACCAGGTTAAATCATTAGAGTAGATAGAGATGACTTTAAAACACTAATAATGGGAGACTCCTTTCATTTGCACTATGATAAAAGTCAGCAGATATCATTAGACATATCAAATCGACATGAGCCTGGACACAACAGGGGAGATAAAGTCTTAATGGCCATAAAGATATATCTCCATCCTCCCCCTTAGAAACAGCCATAAAGCCGTAGCATTATCCTACCTCTCGTTTGCGTCTCCTCCCTGAGAGATGCATTATGGCAGATCTCTGTATAAGGGCTAATTACACGTGCTCCACATGCTCACTCCACCTCAGTCTCCACCTCAGTCGGAGAGCACAAAGGGAGTGAAATGAATAAGGTGTGGAAAACCTGTAGCCTTTTTTGCCTGTCATCCTCACAACTAATTAGAAATCATCTCCAATTAGCTAATGCGCTTCTGGTGACCTCACACACAATGGGCTGCGGTTCAGTGTGGGGATGATTAACATTTCAAAAAGTCCATCTCCTACACGACTTAGTTTCATGCCATCACTGTTAGATAAGACATTAAAATGAAGGAATTGTTTAGTAAAACATGGAGACCAGCAGATCAGCCATGGTCATCTTTAGTGATATATAGTTGTGGCATACTACTCTGTCCGTATCCACATCCAAACGATAACTAGGCCCAATTAGTCTGACATGACTTGAACAAAAGTCAGACCTCTTTAGTTGAGAACAGGTCACCAGGAGAGATGTCAGTACTGTTAGGAATCATTGTTGAAAGCTATGCTACTAGTGTAAATATAAAATATCAATAGAAGTAACAATGGGTTTTTATTATCATAAATTGTCACAAACTAATACTCTCCAAACAACAAACAATAATAATTCTGTGCACGTTCCATGGAAATAGGAGCCACAGTAACTACAGTAAATCATTGTTAACATACTTTCTTAGTGCAGGTGGGCTGGGCTGTTCATTCCTTTCTCTGAGATATATTACCTTACTAAATCTACGGTATGTGAATATGTATGTATCTCCCACTACCAGTCTACTGTAAATGAGCTGATACATTTTCATACTAGGGTTGTTTGGATTACACCCCGTGTAGGCGCGGTAAGGAGATTAAGACGTGACCTGCTTTTTTATAATACCTTGAAGCGTCAGTTACGCCGCTAAATGGCCGTTACGATTGATTTAGGTAAGCCTTGTGTGTTCAGTAACACATAGGTACGGCTTTTATTGTGGACGATAATTATTAGACCTATTGTTTGCTCATTCCTGGCGACTTTGGCAATTAACGTCGAGTAGCGCTAGCTGTGTAGACTGCGGCCCAACCAACTGACCACCCGATAGAATGTATCACAGGTAGCACTTCTCTTCTGCATCTCTGCTCAAGTGCATTGTAACCTTATCAAATTACCGCTGGGCTGACTGTCAGCGCCATTCCTTAGTTGGCAGCGGATGCCATGATTAGTCATATTGAATTATACATCCAGAGCATGTATGCCCTCCCTCCCTACCCACCAACACCACACACACACACGAACACACACACACAAACACACACACACGCCCTCCTGTTTGTGTTTGGTGGCAGGGAGCGGTGTGGAAGGGTGGAAACAGGATTAGGGAGACGGTTCCACTGTCACACAGACCTCCGGATTGTAATTCACATGCCTTCCAAACAGCTTGGCACAGCTTTAAGTCACCTAAGGTTTGCCTTGACATGAAATGCAGACCTGGGCACCAATGAGGTTATCAGGGGGGAGTGAGGGTCAGGGGAAGCCACAGGGTACAGAACACCCAACGTCCTCAGCATGCCACCGGATCCCCTACTCCTGTCACATGTGATGTGACACCTATCTAACAGTCACAAGATTACAATCCTCTTCATTAATTTTATCTCTCCCGACATAAACTTTTAATATGCGCACTGGCAGTATATGGGACTTCCACAGCAGTTTAAATGACTGCAACCTGTAATTACTGTTCCAGCACTTGATTAGAATAATCTGATTGCAATTATTGAGTGACTTTAAATACAAGCCCCGAGCTACAGAACAATAATTCAAGGGCAGTGATTGGGAACGAGGAACGTGTTTCTTTTTGGCTGTAAAATGATGTTATAATCGGAGCTGACTGGGGAAGTCCTGCTAGGGAGCCTTTCACCTCAATTAAAGCCCATTTATGCAGTGAGGAGGAAGAAGTTTGTGCTGCGATGTGGAGTTAATCGCGATGCCGACACTTTCTGAGCCATCACGGATCACAGAGTAAACCTCCCTAACAAGTAAACACGCAGATACACAGCAGCACACAAGCATGGCAGACACGCTTGCATGCACTCACACACACATGCGCGCACACAAAAATACACGAAATGGGCAGAGCTGTTTCGTCTCAGTTAATTGGGTAAAAAACTCAAAGTAATCTCTCAATCTTCAAAGTGCAAGACTATAGATAAGGTTTATAGCTGCCATAATCACTGCAGTGTGGAGAGACACAAGCGCTGAATCAAACTCAGTCAACATGGCTGCCAGTCCCTATATCTGGAGTCAAAATGGCCGCTAGTCCCTATATGTGGAGTCAATATGGCCGCTAGTCCCTATACGTGGAGTCAACATGTGTCACACCCTGACCTTATATATCCTTTTTATGTCTCTATTTTGGTTTGGTCAGGGCGTGAGTTGGGGTGGGTATTCTATGTTTCTGTGTTCTATGTTTTCTATTTCTGTGTGTTTGGCCGGGTGTGGTTCTCAATCAGAGGCAGCTGTCTATCGTTGTCTCTGATTGAGAACCATACTTAGGTAGCCTTTTCCCACCTGTGTCTTGTGGGTAGTTATTTTCTGTTCAGTGTTTTCTGCACCTTACAGGACTGTTTCGGTTTCATTTATTCATGTTGTTTTGTGTTTTAGTGTTCAGTCAAATAAAAATAATGAACACGTACCACGCTGCACTTTGGTCCAAGCCTTCTTCCAACAGCCATTACAACATGGCTGCCAGTCCCTATAATGAAATGAAATTCAATTGTATTGGTTGCATACTCATATTTATCAGGTGTTATAGTGGAGGTAGCGAAACGCTTGTGTTCCTAGCTCCAACAGCACAGTAATATCTAACAATGCACACAAATCTAAAGGTAAAAGAATGGAATTAAGAAATATGGTAATATTAGGGGACGGGGAATGTCGGAGTCCGGAGTATAAATATATATTTATGTATAAGGGTATATGCTCTCAATGATGCATATGTACTTTACCGGTCAAAAGTTTTAGAGCACCTACTCATTCAAGGATTTATTTTTATTTTGACTATTTTCTACATTGAATTATAATAGTGAAGACATCAAAACTATGAAATTACACATATGGAATCATGTAGTAATGAAAAAAGTGTTAAACAAATCAATATACACTACCGTTTAAAAGTTTGGGGTCATTTCAGAATTTCCTCGTTTTTGAAAGAAAAGCACATTTTTTTGTCCATTAAAATAACATCAAATTGATCAGAAATACAGTGTAGACATCGGTAATGATGTAAATGACTATTGCAGCTGGAAAAGGCTGGTTTGTAATGGAATATCTACATAGGCCCATTATCAGCAACCATTACTCCTGTGTTCCAATGGCACGTTGTGTTAGCTAATCCAAGTTTTTTAATTTTAAAAGGCTAATTGATCATTAGAAAACCCTTTTGCAATTATGTTAGCACAGCTGAAAACTGTTGTCCTGATTAAAGAAGCAATAAAACTGGCCTTCATTAGACTAGTTGAGTATCCGGAGCATCATCATTTGTGGGTTTGGTTACAGGCTCAAAATGGCCAGAAATAAAGCACTTTCTTCTGAAACTCATCAGTCTACTCTTGATCTGAGAAATGAAAGCTATTCCATGCGAGAAGTTTCCAAGAAACTGAAGAACTCCCTTCACAAAACAGCGCAAACTGGCCCTAACCAGAATAGAAAGAGGAGTGGGAGGCTCCGGTGCACAACTGAGCAAGAAGACAAGTAGTGTCTAGTTTGAGAAACAGACGCCTCACAAGTCCTCAACTGGCAGTTTCATTAATAGTACTCGCAAAACACCAGTCTCAACGTCAACAGTGAACGGCGACTCCGAGATGCTGGCCTTCTAGGCAGAGTTCCTCTGTCCAGTGTCAGTGTTGTTTTGCCCATCTTAATCTTTTCTTTTTATTGGCCAGTCTGAGATATGTTTTTTTCTTTGCAACTCTGCCTAGAAGGCCAGCATCCCGGAGTTGCCTCTTCACTGTTGACGTTGAGACTAGTATTTAAATACTGCAAAGTTGCTTAGGAGCCTGAAACAAGGCGGCCATGTCTATCAGTGCCATTACTAGATTACTAGACCTGGAGTCAACATGGCTGCCAGTCCCTATACCTGGCAAACCAACGTCCAAACGTCCAAATCATTACTTTCACTTCACCAGTGGCTCACTTGACTCTGAGAACTGTTAGGTGATTATTAAAGGTGGTGCAACTGGGAAAAAGTACCGGCATGATTCCATGGTCAATGTGAAGGACGAATTCTGTGACTAATTCTTTCACCTGAAGATAGTCCTTTTGTGTCTCTGACTCACAGGCTGACCCACTGTGGCTGATTAAAGAAACAAGACTGATTAGTAGCTATAGTACTTGTGTGTGTGTGTGTGTGTGTGTGTGTGTGTGTGTGTGTGTGTGTGTGTGTGTGTGTGTGTGTGTGTGTGTGTGTGTGTGTGTGTGTGTGTGTGTGTGTGTGTGTGTGTGTGTGTGTGTGTGTGTGTGTGTGTGTGTGTGTGTACTCTTAGCTCAACAGCCATTTCAAAGGGGGCAAGCATTCAATAATCCACTAATTGCTGTTACATGCTCACTAGAATGAACAGAGCCGTTGTCTCCTATTCTCACTGTAAATTCAAAGAGCTTGAGCAATGTGTTATTGCTCAAAACATCTTTGCTGGATCATAGGGCTCGGAGTTAATGACAATACCATGTGTGATAACCACCTAATTGTATGATAATGAGCCAATAACATCAATGGCTAATGACACTAGTCTAAGGCACCCCGGGCCCCACTGTGGCACATCCAACACTGATAGAGCAGGATAAATCACAGCAGCCTTGATAGCTTCATTAGCCTTATGAAAGAAGGTGTTAGAACCAAAAGATGGCCACCACCATGTCCCGTCTCAGGGGAATGGAATGAACCCTGCAGTCACACACACTGTGGACTCTCAGCCTGACATTCTTTTCACTGGACACCAACAGCAGTGTAATAAGGGAGTCACTAGGGGAAAGGAGGAGGTTCACTGGGGGCTGAAACTGAGTTAAAACAGCTAGTCTGTCACTACAGAATTATAGGCAAAGGAAAGTTTGAAATAGGTCAAATTCACACGCACTGTTCAACAAAACATACGGAAGATGATCATTATAGATTGACAGAAATATGTCTCTAAGAAAATATAAATATTATGATTATTTACAAGAAAAACATTTTCAGTTAACCTGGTGAGAAGGCAGCCATAAGCCACTCAGCAGTGATCTCCTATTTGAAGTTATATCTGAGCAGTGACAGTCTAAACAGTCTAAACCGAGTGATTCAATCCTCAACACTACAGTTCCCTCACTCCCACTGCCTTCTAGGATCTGTCACTCAGAGAAGGGTGTGTGTGTGTGTGTGTGTGTGTGTGTGTGTGTGTGTGCGTGCGTGCCTGTGTTTGAACCCTTATTTTACTAGTTAAGTTGACTGAGAACACATTCATAGCAACAACCTGGTGAATAGTTACAGGGGAGAGGAGGGGGGCTGAATGAGCCAATTTGAAGCTGGGAATGATTAGGTGGCCATGATGGTATGATGGGTGAGAATGGGAATTTACTCATTTGTTTGTATGTTTGCTAAAGCATGAGTGGGTGGCTGCAGCCTGTGTGTGTGTGTGTGTGTGTGTGTGTGTGTGTGTGTGTGTGTGTGTGTGTGTGTGTGTGTGTGTGTGTGTGTGTGTGTGTGTGTGTGTGTGTGTGTGTGTGTGTGTGTGTGTGTGTGTGTGTGTGTGTGTGTGTGTGTGTGTGTGTGTGTGTGTGTGTGTGTGTGTGTGTGTGTACACTCTACTGTATATGTGTGTAAGTGGGCGTGGGCGGCAGTGGGTGGGTTGAAGGGGGCTGAACTTTCAGGAACTGTCAGGTCTCAACAATGGGGTAATAGTAAACAAGCGTGATGAAGGCTAATCACATTAAGCTAAGGCACAGCCTATGTAGGCATGGCCCTCTTAATCCACACTGCTCCTGATCATATTAACCTAATCCCAGAGGGAGAGGAGGACCAAGAGGGGCTTTCAAATTGCATTACATTAGGTATAATCATCTTTAGGCCAATTATCTGGCTGCTGTAGCAGAACACTCAGCTATCTGACAGAGTGGTTTAGTTACATTCATTCATTTGTTTATGTATGATTTGGAGGTAGTGAATAGATTTTTCATAGGGTTAGATAAAGTATCAGGCCCAAACAAGAAAGCCTGTTTAGTCCTCAATTTATCATTGTAGGTGACTTCAGATTTAGCTGTAAAAAACAATCAAATCAAATGTTGTTTGTCACATACACGTGTTTAGCAGATGTTATTGCAGGTGTAATGAAATGCTTGTGTTTCTAGCTCCAACAGTGCAGTAATATCTAACAAGTAATTTCGAACAATTTCACAACAATACACACATCTAAAGTAATGGAATGGAATTAAGAATATATAAATATTTAGAAGAGCAACGTCAGCGTTGCATAGACTAAGATACAATAGAATAGGATAAAATACAGTATATACATATATATGAGATGAGTAATGCAAAATATGTAAACGTTATTAAAGTGACTAGTGTTCATTTTTAAAGTGGCCAGTGATTTCAAGTCTATGTATAGGGCAGCAGCATCTAATGTGCTAGTGATGGCTATTTAACAGTCTGATGGCCTTGAGATTCAGTCTCTCGGTCCCAGCTTTGATGCACCTGTACTGACCTCGCCTTCTGGATGATAGGGGGTGAACAGGCAGTGGCTCGGGTGGTTGTTGTCCTTGATGATCTTTTTGGCCTTCCTGTGACATCGGGTGCTGTAGGTGTCCTGGAGGGCAGGTAGTTTGCCCCCTGTGGTGCATTGGGCAGACCGCACCACCCTCTGGAGAGCCCTGCGTATTCGGCGGTGCAGTTTCCGTACCAGGTGGTGATACAGCCCGACAGGACCTCTCTATTTTGCATCTGTAAAAGTTTGTGAGGACAAATGCCACAAGTGCGCAACGCTGTCATCAAGGCAAAGGGTGGCTACTTTGAAGAATCTCAAATATAACACTTTTTTGCTTACTTTATGATCCATATGTGTTATTACATAGTTTTGATGTGTTCACTATTATTCTACAATGTAAGAAAAACCCTTGAATGAGTAGCTGTGTCCAAACTTTTGACTTGTACTCTAGGTATTCCTCTTGTCCAGATGGGAAAGGGCCGTGTGCAGTGTGATGGCGATTGCATCGTCTGTGGAGCTATTGGGACGGTAACACAACAAGGAATTCTTTGATATTATTCAGTCTACTTAACAAACTATTATTACAGATGTTATTGTCAATGGGCCATTTCCCATGCCGCAGTCTATTGAGAAAATGTATGAAACACCATCAATTCTCCCCCAGACTTTCTGAACTCTGCTGAGTAAACTTTATTCCTTCTCCCCTACACTGTAATACTGTTCTGTAATTTCAACAGTAAAACACGGTAGAAGGCACATTATAATTCCATACATGTGTTTTACAGCATTAATGCTGTAGATTGCACTGCATTATGGGTAAAATGCTAGAACATACTGTTATTAACTTTAATTGGAAGCCTCCTGTAAATATTACTCTAACATACTGTATTTCTTAACAGTATTAACTTATGCCCACTCTAGATTCAAATGATCAGCTTCAGGTGCCAGCCATTTCCTGCAGGTGAGACACATGAAGATCAGACTATTTTAGTAATTATCTTCTTGAAGTGGCTCTGAAGTGGAATAATATTTTCAGCAGTTGCTGGGTAAGTACCTTGACTTGTTTATAAGTATGTATCTTTATTGCTAGCCAACGTTGAATTACTGCATGTTTTCTTAGCTAACTTCTCTAGGTAGCTAATGTTTGCTAGCTAGTTAGCTAGGTCAAGTTGACATAAGCCAAAAATCTAAATTGATTGTAAACGACCTAGAATAATTATTGTGATGACAGGCTATATCGCAGCCCCTGAGTGTCATAGAGAATACACTGAGTGCATATTTGTGACGTCATGTTTTTACCATCACTACAGAGAAGATGGCTTGTTTCTAGCAGTTCAAACAATGACCCATATTACCGGCGCAACGTTTTTTCCGATTGAAGGGCAGCATTTTTGACATAATCGTACTCGTAAGCCGCTAAAGCCGATGCGAATGACCAGTGCAACGTGTTGTATTGAGGTGCCTGCCGACCTAAGGAAGGTTCAGTGTCACTGGGCAACTGTAGCTTACAACACTCACAGAGGCATCAACGTGAGCTAGTAACGTGGCAGATTTATTTTTTCCCTCCCATGATTATATTTCAAGTACGATAGCAGCCCACACAAAACATAACTAATATTGGTAGCAATCTAGATGTCACCGTGATATAGTCTACTCAATGGGGAGAGCATGAAGGGCAACAACACTGGGACACAGTGTCCTCTTTAGCTGTCACAACCCAGTGAGATTCGTTTTACTTGGCTCTCAGCAGCGACAGATACTGTAGGTCTTTGTTTTGCAGGCCAGGAGTGTCCATATAGCCTCTCCCAACATTGTTCCATAATGTTACAATATTAGCCAATCCTGTTCACTTTACAGGATGAAAGGAAAATGTTGTGAGTCTGGTAAAATAGTCTGTGGTATTGTGTAGGCTTGTTCAATGCGTCAAATTATTTCATAAACTACATTGGATATATGCTGTCGATTCAAATCTACCCAAGATCATGAACCCTGAAGACGTGACAAAGTGCATGACAAGGGGCTCAGAGGAAATCAGCTGTTCTCAACCAATCACATTTCCCCATTCTTCCAAGAGCTCGCTGATTTTGAATGAAGCCCACTAGTGAGGTAAGTACAGACACACACAGATTGATATGCCCCTTGTCCCCTGTCTTTTTACCCAAGGAGTAACAGCACTGTCTCTCATTCTATTCTTTATTTTTCTTTGCGTATCCTAGGGGTGAGAAGAGCTGACCAATCAGAACTGAGCCCCATGAGGAACACCCAATGCTGCACTGACTTCTCTCTCATAGATGCTCTCCTGCCCAAACTGTCCCGTTGTGTGTTTCACCGCCTCTGAACCACCTTACCCGATTAACCATTGCCCCTGATCAAAGATCTAGGATCGTACCCAATCCCAATTTTATTAACTCCATCTGCCTCTATCTTCCTCCACACACAAAGGCACACAATATAGGTTTTTAGTTCTATTGTTAATTATATTGTTAATTTCATTTGTTGTTAATGTTGTTACCAATTTGAATAATTATATTTTATGTGCAAATGTATACTGGCAACTCTGGTGCCAGTATAGCGCTGTTCATTTACAGGGAATTTTTTTACAGTGTTATCTGCCAAAATAAATTAATCCCCTTCAACCCATGGCTCAAAGGGTGAAAGAGAGAGTGAACAAGTGTAAGAGAGAAAGAGCGAGAGAGCGAGAGAAAGAGAGTGAGAGAAAGAGAGAGAGAGATTATTTAATGATACTTTAATGAAGACAGCTTCTCCATCCTGGAGGGGGTTATCAATCATTTCCAGGGTCAGGGACATGTACTAGTCTGTGGAGACCTAAATGCCAGAAACGGACAAGAACCTGATACCCTCAGCACACAGGGTGTAATGGGGGTGCGTGCTGGTGGCAGGGAAGACAGGCGCAGGAGATCGAACTTGGTATAAATGGAGCAGTTTAATAAGTGCTCAAAAACTCAGAAAACCAAAATATACAAAATAATACAAGTGGGTACAAAACCCGTCGCACACCAGAACATAACTTGTACATAGCTTACAAACAAACAATCACCAACAAGGACATGAGGGGGAACAGAGGGTTAACTTCTTCGATATAGGGGGCGCTCTTTTAATTTTTGGATAAAAAAACGTTCCCGTTTTAAACAAGATATTTTGTCACGAAAAGATGCTCGACTATGCATATAATTGACAGCTTTGGAAAGAAGACACTCTTACTTTTCCAAAACAGCAAAGATATTATCTGTGAGTGCCACAGAACTGATGCTACAGGCGAAACCAAGATGAAATTTCAAACAGGAAATGCCCCAGATTTTGAAAGCGCTGTGTTCCAATGTCTCCTTATATGGCTGTGAATGCGCCAGGAATGAGCCTACACTTTCTGTCGTTTCCCAAGGTGTCTGCAGCATTGTGACGTATTTGTAGGCATATCATTGGAAGATTGACCATAAGAGACTACATTTACCAGGTGCCCGCTTGGTGTCCTCCGTCGAAATTATTGCGTAATCTGCAGCTGCGTGCATTTTTCCATTTGCTTCAGAGGAGAAACCCAACTGCCACGAATGATTTATCATCGAATAGATATGTGAAAAACACCTTGAGGATTGATTCTAAACAACGTTTGCCATGTTTCTGTCGATATTATGGAGTTAATAATTTGGAAAAAAGTTTGGCGTTTTAATGACAGAATTTTCGGGGGGTTTTCTTAGCCAAACGTGATTAACAAAACGGAGCGATTTCTCCTACACAAATAATCTTTTTGGAAAAACTGAACATTTGCTATCTAACTGAGAGTCTCCCCATTGAAAACATCCGAAGTTCTTCAAAGGTAAATTATTTTATTTTAATGCTTTTCTTGTTTTTGTGAAAATGTTGCCTGCTGAATGCTAGGCTTAATGCTATGCTAGCTATCAATATTCTTACACAAATGCTTGTGTAGCTATGGTTGAAAAGCATATTTTGAAAATCTGAGATGACAGTGTTGTTAACAAAAGGCTAAGCTTGTGAGTGAATATATTTCTTTTCTTTTCTTTTTCATTTCATTTGCGATTTTCATGAATAGTTAACGTTGCGTTATGGTAATGAGCTTGAGGCTATGATTACGCTCCCGGATACGGGATTGCTCGACGCAAGAAGTTAAATACACAACATGTAATTGATGGAATTGGAACCAGGTGTGATACAAGACAAGACAAAACCAAAGGAAAATTAAAAGATGATCAGCGATGGCTAGAAAGTCGGTGACTTCGACCACCGAACGCCGCCCAAACAAGGAGAGGGATCAACTTTGGCGGAAGTCGTGACACAGGTGGACAAACACCTGCCTGGAGGTGATAGCATTCCCTCCCCTATATGCCCCCCTAGGTACAACTATGACAACATAACCAACATGGTAGGTATGGTAGGTACACCTATAGAACATCTCTTAGCAGAGGTACTGTAGACTACCCAGAGTCTCTCAGAGCATTCACGGTCAGCCCACTGACACCCCTATCAGATCACAGCAAAATCACAGTCTACTTGAACAGAACAATACTCAATCATGAGGCATCCAAGCCAAAGGAACTGAGTAATATTAAGAAATGCTATATTCGGAAGGAATGTAGTGTAGAAACCTACCAAAAAACAATTAGGCAACAACAAATTCAATCCCTTTTCGACAACTTCCTGGACAAAATGTCCCACTGTAATAGTGAAGGTGGAAACTTGGCAGTAGAAAATCTTAACTGTACATGTGACCTCTCAGCTTCGCTATTAAATCAAAAAAATTAAACAGAAAACCGAAGAAAATTAACAACAATGACAAATGTTTTGATGAAGAATGTAAAAACCTAAGAAAGAAATTGAGACACCTGTTCAACCAAAAACATAGAGACCCAGAAAACCTGAGTCCACACCTTCACAATGGTGAATCACCAAAACAATACAAATGGAGATGTATGGGTAAACCACTAATCCAATCTTTTTGGCTCTATAACAAAGAACAAACAGCAAAAGCATATATATACACGATCAAATACAAATCTTAGAATCAACTATTAAAGACTACCAGAACTCACTGGCATCTCCAATTACCTTGAATGAACTACAGGACAAAATAAAAACTCTCCAACACAAAAAGGCCTGTGGTGTTGATGATATCCGCAATGAAATAATCAAATATAAAGACAACAAATTCCAATTGGCTATACTAAAACTATTTAACATCATCCTTAGCTCTGGCATCTTCCTTAATATTTGGAACCATGAACTGATCACCCCAATCCACAAATGTGGAGACAAATTTGACACCAATAACTACTGTGGGATATGCGTCAACAGCAACCTTGGGAAAATCCTCTGTATTATCATTAACATCCGACTCGTACATTTCCTCAGTGAAAACAATGAACTGAGCAAATGTCAAATTGGCTTTTTACCAAATTATCGTACGACAGACCATGTATTCACCCTGCACACCCTAATTGACAAATAAACAAACCAAAACAAAGGTAGAGTCTTCTCATGCTTTGTTGATTTAAAAAAATCCTTTGAATCAATTTGGCATGAGGGTCTGCTATACAAATGTATGGAAAGTGGTGTTTGGGGAAAAACATGCGACATTATAAAATCCATGTACACAAACAACAATTTCTTCCCACAGGGCCGTGGGGTGAGACAGGGATGCAGCTTAAGCCCCACCATCTTCAACATATATATCAACTAATTGGCGCGGGCACTAGAAATGTCTGCAGCACCCGGCCTCACCCTACTAGAATCTGAAGTCAAATGTCTACAGTTTGCTGATGATCTGAGCTTCTCTCCTCAACCAAGGAGGTCCTACAGCAGCACCTAGATCATCTGCACAGATTCTGTCAGACCTGGGCCATGACAGTAAATCTCAGTAAGACAAAAATAATGGTGTTCCAAAAAAAGGTCCAGTTGCCAGGACCACAAACGCAAATTCCATGTAGACATCATTTCCCTAGAGCATATAAAAAAAACATACATACCTCATACAGCGCCACAGGGCCACAGGTAACTTCCACAAAGCTGTGAATGATCTGAGAGACCAGGCAAGAAGGGTGTTCTATGGCATGAAAAGGATCATAAAATTTGACATAACAATTAGGATCTGGTAAAAAAAACACTTGAATCAGTTATAGAACCCATTGCCCTTCATGGTTGTGAGGTTTGGGGTCCGCTCACAACCAAGAATTCACTAAATGGGACCAACACCAAAGTGAGAATTCTGGCCACTGTGACTGACCCAAAATTAAGAAAAGCTTTGACTATGTACAGACTCAGTGAGCATTGCCTTGCTATTGAGAAAGGTTGCCGAACGCAGACCTGTCTCTCAAGAGAAGACGGGCTATGTGCACACTGCCCACAAAATGAGGTGGAAACTGAGCTGCACTTCCTAACCTCCTGCTAAATGTATGATCGTATTACAGACACATATTTACCTCAGATTACACAGAAACACAATGAATTTGAAAGCAATGATCAGCAGCAACATCTGTGACCTGTTGCCACAAGAAAAGTACAAACAGTGAAGAACAAACACCATCGTAAATACAACCCATATTTATTTATTTTTCCTTTTTTAATTTAACTATTTGCACATCGCTACAACACTGTATATAGATATAATATGACATTTGAAATGTCTTCATTCTTTTGGAACTTGTGTGAGTGTAATATTTACTGTTCAATTTTTATTGCTAATTTCACTTTTGTTTATCCATTTCATTTGCTTAGGCAATGTAAACATATGTTTCCCATGTCAATAAAGCCCCTTGAATTGAATTGAGTAAGAGAGAATGAGAGAGAGAGAGAGAAACAGAGGTAGAGAGAGAGGAATAAAAGAGAGAGAGGCAGAGGGAGAGAGAAGGGGAGTTAAGGAAACAGAGGAAGATGGGAGAGATCTGATGGGATGGTGACGGAGAGATGATAAGAGAGGACAGGGAGGGAGGGAGATAAAAAGGTAAACAATAGAAGAGGGAGAGAGAAAGAGAGAAAATAATGGGTTGGTTGAAAGATAGTGAGGGTGAAAGGGGGAGAGGGAAAGAGAGAGTGGTAGGAAGAGAGGGAGGAGGGAGATAAAAAGTGATTGGAGCGAGAGAGAGTGGGATGGAGGGAAAGAAAAAGAGGGATGGATGGAGAGAGAGAGAGGGATGGAGGGAAAGAGAGAGGGGGATGGGGGAGAAAGAGAGAGGGATGGAGGGAAAGAGAGAGGGGGATGGGGGAGAAAGAGAGAGGGATGGAGGGAAAGAGAGAGAGGGATGGAGGGAGAGAGAGAGAGAGGGGGATGGATGGCGAGAGAGAGAGGGATGGATGGAGGGAAAGAGGGAGAGGGATGGAGGGAGGGAGGGAGGGAGGGAGAGAGGTCCTTGAAGTAGACCCTGGATGCTATGCACCAGCTGGACTCTGAGAGCTGCCTGCTGATACTGACTGCCCTCCCAGTTCTTCTCTCTCCTTCCCAGTCCTTCTCTCTGCCCTCTTCCCTCCCCCTCCAATCCTTGAACATGCAGCTGGTGCCTCTTACAGCCCCAGCCCAGATTAGCATGTGAACTCTGAGCATGGCTCCCCACTCCGGGGGCCTTGCAGCAAGGCTATCTCGTTTTCCTCTGCTCTCCTTACTCCACAGTCAGACACATGGATAACACTCCTGAGCGTGACCTCTCCCTGGCACAACTGCTGTGTGACAACAGTCCCCTGGCTTCTGTCCCCAATTTACCACGGCTGATCACACTAACATTCAGGCCTTTATCCAACACACCAATGTCTGCCACCAGGCAGGCTGGATCAAGGAACATACAGAAGTATGGTGAAGAAGATATTTTAGTGTCATCAAATAGGTATAATTTGCTTTTTTGCAGACAAAAGAGGACCATGTTCGTGAAGAGCAAAACAGAGCTCCTGGATCGTGATTGTCTCCACCCCCCTCCACCATTTTTCCCTCTGTTCCTGTCTCTTGATTGTTCTTGTTTTTCCCGGTTCTGCCAGCCCTTTTCTGCCAGCCCTGAGCCTTCCTGCCATCCTGTACCTTTGCCCCACCACTCTGGATTATCGACCCCTACCTGCCTTGACCTGTCGTTCACCTGCCCCTGTTGCTGTAATAAACATTGTTAGTTCGACACAGTCACATTTGGGTCTTACCTGAAACGTGATAGTGTGATAGGTCTACAAGGCAATTCATTCACTGAGAGGAGTCCCAGCCTCCATCCCAAATGGCACCCTATTCCCTATATAGTTCACTAATTTTGACCAGGGCTCATTGGGCTTTGGTCAAAAGTAGTGCACTACAGCCCCAGTCAGCAGTACAGCCCCAGTCATCTGTGCAGCCACTACTGCAGTAGGAGAAAAATATTATATGGAAAACAGAAGGGGACAAATATAATTTCTGCATAATCTTAAGTAGCCTTCTTGTATGTGGAAACCAAAAATGTACAGTGTTTTTTAGAAACTGCAATACTAGGCTAATAGAAGGGACACATTAGACTGGATAAGAGAGTCTAGTCCAGCTCCCAGACCTGAAGAGGCCAACAGCAGCCATGTTGCAGAGGCCATGCATGGATTCACTAGGAACCAGAAAGAGAGAGGGGGATGGGGGAGAAAGAGAGTGGGATGGAGGGAAAGAGAGAGAGGGATGGAGGGTAAAAATCTATAATGATGAAAACCTTGTATCATTTATATTTGTTCAAGATAAACATGATTTATTCCACCCATGTCTTGATTATAATAGATTTTTTTGTTTACAAAAATGACATTTTATTTAAAAAACGAATAGGGTTTTTATCGTATACCATGTATGCTGTCTATATAACTTGTAATTGATATAAGTCAACATCTAAGTATTAAGTATTTTTACCTAAATTGTTATGGCTGTATTGTTTTAAAAACTCAATAATGTTGTGGGTCCATCAGACATTGACATTGAGTGAATAACAAAAACATGAACACCCCACAAGGGTTAACAAGAACAGTTTTCAAAGTCTATCAGACAGAGGGAGATCAGGTAAGAGATGAGAGGGTTGGCAGCATTGTGCTGGCCCACTTAAATCTTATATCCAATTCACTAAAGTGTCATTTGACAAGTGAGCTGGTATTTCTAGTGTGTGTAGGAGAGCAGTAGTAGAGCAGTCTGGGCCAACTGATGCCAAGTTTGCAGCAGCCCCAAGCTAGTGACCTTGTTATGCTCAGTGTTTAATTTGTAAATCAGGAGGTGCCGGAACAAAAAGTCCTCCTGGAACAGAAAGTCAGTTTGAGAGGAATGTGACCTGGGGAGCTGACGGCTTGAGCAGTCAATGCCAGGAGGAAGGCTAGACCGCTATCGCGACAGGCCGAGCAACCCCATTTATCTGTGACTGTTTTCATGATACACTACTGCCTCTTGTATTGGGCTACACACAGTCCACAACTAGGCATTTTTATAAGAAGCTATTGATCCTCTGAGGCTAAGTTATAGTCTTTCTCATAGTGTAGTAGGCTATTCTAAATGATTTCATTTCTTTCTGAACAGACAGAAGTCATTCTATAACTTTGGCAAATGTCAATTCATCAGGGGTGCTGCAGCTCCTCCAGAAAGATGAGAGTTGCAGGCTCATGACCAGAAAGAGAGAGAGAGAGAGAGCATAGAAAGTAAATCTCATTCTAGTCTGTGAGAGATACAGGCGTGCTTCTTACACAGCCACGACCACACGTTGGTCTCAAGCACAGCTTGACATGTTGCACAAACCATTGTTGCACAAATTCTACTTTTTCATATTAACAGTCTTTTTTTGGGGGGGGAAGAATAATTCATGAAGAGGAAACTCGAATGAACTTTGATCGCTTTTATTAGAGTTGTTACATTGAAAAAATGTATCTATATTTTTCATGGCAGGAGAGGTACTGGATCCTGGTTTGGTTTGGCCCCCCCAAAATGTTGAAATAAAAACAGAGAATAACATTAAAACCACTTCAAGTTCAGCCCTTCATTACAACATTCAGGGGAAAATAAAAGGAAGGACATAGACAAAAAATAAAAAATTGATGGAGAGAAAATGATGTGTCAGGTAAAAACGGAGAGTACAGGCGGTGACTCCCTACAACTCGGTGTAAGTCAATGCTACAGTAGTTAGTGTTAGTCACCGCCTGGTATTTCAACTGCTCGGCATCTGACCGTAAGGCGCTACAGAGGGTAGTGCGTACGGCAGAGTACATCACTGGGTCCAAGCTTCTTGACATCCAGGACCTACAGATTAGGTGGTGTCAGAGGAAGGCCCAAAAAATTGTCAAAGACTCCAGCCACTTAAGTCATAGACTGTCCCCCACCCTTGTTTTTACACTGCTGCTATTCGCTGTTTATTATCTGTGCATAGTCACTTTACAAATTACCTCGACTAACCTGTACCCCCGCACATTGACTTGGAACAGTTACCCCTGTATATAGCCTCGTTATAGGGCATCACACAATTGGCCCAGCGTCGTCCGGGTTAGGGGAGGGTCTGGCCAGGGTAGGCCGTCATTGTAAATTCCAGTCGTACTTTATCAAAAGCCTTTTCAAAATTAGCTATGAAAACCAGGCCTGGTGTCCCCGATATTTCATAGTGTTCTATTGTTTCCAGTACTTGTCTTATATCATCTCCAATGTATCGTCCATGTAAAAAACCTGTCTGATTAGGATTAATAATATCTGCCAATACCTTTTTAATTTTAAGTGCCAAGCAATTTGCTAGGATTTTTGCATCACAACACTGAAGTGTAAGAGGTCTCCAATTTTTTAAATGGACTGGATCTTTATATATACCACTTGTGTCCTGTTTCAGTAATAATGATATCAGACCTTCTTGTTGCGTGTCTGATAATCTACCATTTATATAGGAGTGGTTAAAACAAGCCAATAATGGTCCTCTGAGTATATCAAAAAAGGTTTTGTATACATCCACTGGTATGCCATCCAGCCCTGGAGTTTTCCCATCCTTAATACATCCACTGGTATGCCATCCAGCCCTGGAGTTTTCCCATCCTTAATACTTCCACTGGTATGCCATCCAGCCCTGGAGTTTTCCCATCCTTAATACTTCCACTGGTATGCCATCCAGCCCTGGAGTTTTCCCATCCTTAATACATCCACTGGTATGCCATCCAGCCCTGGAGTTTTCCTATCCTTAATACATCCACTGGTATGCCATCCAGCCCTGGAGTTTTCCCATCCTTAATACTTCCACTGGTATGCCATCCAGCCCTGGAGTTTTCCCATCCTTAATACTTCCACTGGTATGCCATCCAGCCCTGGAGTTTTCCCATCCTTAATACTTCCACTGGTATGCCATCCAGCCCTGGAGTTTTCCCAGCCTTAATACTTCCACTGGTATGCCATCCAGCCCTGGAGTTTTCCCAGCCTTAATACTTCCACTGGTATGCCATCCAGCCCTGGAGTTTTCCCATCCTTAATACTTCCACTGGTATGCCATCCAGCCCTGGAGTTTTCCCAGCCTTAATACTTCCACTGGTATGCCATCCAGCCCTGGAGTTTTCCCAGCCTTAATACTTCCACTGGTATGCCATCCAGCCCTGGAGTTTTCCCATCCTTAATACTTCCACTGGTATACCATCCAGCCCTGGAGTTTTCCCATCCTTAATACTTCCACTGGTATGCCATCCAGCCCTGGAGTTTTCCCATCCTTAATACTTCCACTGGTATGCCATCCAGCCCTGGAGTTTTCCCATCCTTAATACTTCCACTGGTATGCCATCCAGCCCTGGAGTTTTCCCATCCTTAATACATCCACTGGTATGCCATCCAGCCCTGGAGTTTTCCTATCCTTAATACTTCCACTGGTATGCCATCCAGCCCTGGAGTTTTCCCATCCTTAATACTTCCACTGGTATGCCATCCAGCCCTGGAGTTTTCCCATCCTTAATACTTCCACTGGTATGCCATCCAGCCCTGGAGTTTTCCCATCCTTAATACTTCCACTGGTATGCCATCCAGCCCTGGAGTTTTCCCATCCTTAATACTTCCACTGGTATGCCATCCAGCCCTGGAGTTTTCCCATCCTTAATACATCCACTGGTATGCCATCCAGCCCTGGAGTTTTCCCATCCTTAATACTTCCACTGGTATGCCATCCCGCCCTGGAGTTTTCCCATCCTTAATACTTCCACTGGTATGCCATCCAGCCCTGGAGTTTTCCCATCCTTAATACTTCCACTGGTATGCCATCCAGCCCTGGAGTAATCCCATCCTTAATACTTCCACTGGTATGCCATCCAGCCCTGGAGTTTTCCCATCCTTAATACTTCCACTGGTATGCCATCCAGCCCTGGAGTTTTCCCATCCTTAATACTTCCACTGGTATGCCATCCAGCCCTGGAGTTTTCCCATCCTTAATACTTCCACTGGTATGCCATCCAGCCCTGGAGTTTTCCCATCCTTAATACTTCCACTGGTATGCCATCCAGCCCTGGAGTTTTCCCATCCTTAATACTTCCACTGGTATGCCATCCAGCCCTGGAGTTTTCCCATCCTTAATACATCCACTGGTATGCCATCCAGCCCTGGAATTTTCCCATCCTTAATACTTCCACTGGTATGCCATCCTGCCCTGGAGTTTTCCCATCCTTAATACTTCCACTGGTATGCCATCCAGCCCTGGAGTTTTCCCATCCTTAATACTTCCACTGGTATGCCATCCAGCCCTGGAGTTTTCCCATCCTTAATACTTCCACTGGTATGCCATCCAGCCCTGGAGTTTTCCCATCCTTAATACTTCCACTGGTATGCCATCCAGCCCTGGAGTTTTCCCATCCTTAAGACTTCCACTGGTATGCCATCCAGCCCTGGAGTTTTCCCATCCTTAATACTTCCACTGGTATGCCATCCAGCCCTGGAGTTTTCCCATCCTTAAAGGCCCCAATTGCCTCAAGCAGTTCCTCTGTAATTTGGCCTTCACATGAGTCTTTCTGTAGAGACATTAATTTTACATTATTTGTAGGAAAAAAAATCCATACAATTAGTTTGAGTTAGTGGAGATGGAGGAGCCTGAAATTAAAACATATTCTTATAGTACTTTACTTCCTCTTTCAAAATATCATTTGGTGAATCATGCGTCACTCCATCATTCATTTGGTGAACCATGCGTCACTCCATCATTCATTTGGTGAATCATGCGTCACTCCATCATTCATTTGGTGAATCATGCGTCACTCCATCATTCATTTGGTGAATCATGCGTCACTCCATCATTCATTTGGTGAATCATGCGTCACTCCATCATTCATTTGGTGAATCATGCGTCACTCCATCATTCATTTGGTGAATCATGCGTCACTCCATCATTCATTTGGTGAATCATGCGTCACTCCATCATTCATTTGGTGAATCATGCGTCACTCCATCATTCATTTGGTGAATCATGCATCACTCCATCATTCATTTGGTGAATCATGTGACTCCATCATTCATTTGGTGAATCATGTGACTCCATCATTCATTTGGTGAATCATGTGACTCCATCATTCATTTGGTGAATCATGTGACTTCATCATTCATTTGGTGAATCATGCATCACTCCATCATTCATTTGGTGAATCATGCATCACTCCATCATTCATTTGGTGAATCATGCATCACTCCATCATTCATTTGGTGAATCATGCATCACTCCATCATTCATTTGGTGAATCATGTGACTCCATCATTCATTTGGTGAATCATGTGACTCCATCATTCATTTGGTGAATCATGTGACTCCATCATTCATTTGGTGAATCATGTGACTCCATCATTCATTTGGTGAATCATGTGACTCCATCATTCATTTGGTGAATCATGTGACTCCATCATTCATTTGGTGAATCATGTGACTCCATCATTCATTTGGTGAATCATGTGACTCCATCATTCATTTGGTGAATCATGTGACTCCATCATTCATTTGGTGAATCATGTGACTCCATCATTCATTTGGTGAATCATGTGACTCCATCATTCATTTGGTGAATCATGTGACTCCATCATTTGTAACAAGTTTTAATACATTTTTTTTGGTAGTATTTCTACATTGAAGATTGAAAAATAATTTGGTGCATTTTTCCCCATATTCCATCCAGTTCGCTTTATTATTCTAATGTATTACACTGGATCTTTCTGGAATAAGTTCCTCCATTTCTTTGTGTTTGTCCTCTAACTTATTCTGTGCCTCTATAGTACCGTTTTATTGCTATCTAACTGTACTGTTAGTCCTTCAATTTCCTTTGTTAATACGGACTCTTTTGATCTAAATTGCTTTTGTTTTATAGATGAGTACTGAATTGCATTGCCTCTAAAGGCACATTTAAAAGTGTCCCATACAATAAGGGGATCTGCTGATTTCTTTTGTTACTTTTACATTTTTGTTGTTGTTGTTTCTTTCGTCAATATTTTCTTGAACTGTTTCTTGAACTGTGTTGTTGGTTAAGGGCTTGTAAGTAAGCGTTTCACAGTAAGGTTGATTTCGGCGCATGTGACAAATACACATTTATTTGATTCGATTTGTTGGCGGTTAGTCACATTTTTTCTGCACAATGTGACTAACAGGAATGGAAAATATCTCTGTTTGCTTTTTTTATGGTGGGAAATGAATGTCATGGCAAGTTCGTAGTGTACTTAGAAAACAAAAACAATGCAACATTATTAGGGAAGTGGAAAAAGCTAATAAAAAGTGTCAGGCCTAAAAAAGCAAACCTATTATTAAACTTTTCTGAAACAATAAATCTGTGCTTATTAGGAGAGTGTCAATTCACATGACGCCCAGAATGAAAGCGAACCATTACATTCCACAGGAGCAGCTCCAATAAAGAATGCTAATCATTTATTTAATGGCCAGGGCGGGGGGGGGGGGGGGGGGGGGTAGAACTACACTCCACTGCATGTCCTAAATATAACATGTAGGGGAAAGTGGGGTAAGTTGAGCCTGAGAGGTAAGCTGAGACACACTTGTTTCTGGGAAACCCAACACAAAATGTATAATTTACAAAATATTTAGGAAGAGGTCATCATTTCAGGAGTCTGTGAAGGAGGAAACCACATGGAAAAAGTGGTAAGCAAGCTAGGTCCCAAAAACTGAAGTGTCACTTGAGTCCCTGGTTCAAATCCAGGCTGTATCACATCTGGCTGTGATTGGGAGTCCCACGGGGTGGTGCACAATTGGCGAATAATAATTTGTTCTTAAATGACTTATCAAGGTTACATTTGAAAATATTCATACATTTAAAATGACAAGTTGAGCAAATATAAGTGTTTTCTTCCTAGGCATAATGCAAGGCATTATCCCTGGGATATGAGGTAACAACAGGGCCTGGCCTATGTTGAAAGGGGGAAAACATACAAAGTGTTTGTTAGATGTTAAACCTGATGCTTAAATTTAATAAAATACAAAAAATACAATTGTGATTGCGTCTGATTGTGTTTGGGAAATAAAGATAGTCATGGTTTAAAAAAGGCAATGTTAATATTCACTTCAGTACATCTTTACCTACCCTGTCCCATGGATCAATTTACCCCATACTCCGTAAGTTGTGTCAAGAGACCACATTTTTTTATGGACAAGCTGGGTTTTCAAAACTTTAATGTTTACATGAATTCTGGTTATCTACAGGGATACACAACATCCCAAAATATATGTAGAAATCTTTGATAGAAATAATACTTTATTTCCTTGATGGAGTGATGCTGAATGTAAAAGAAACTGCTCAACTTACCCCACAGCATAATGCTTTTGCCTTTTTTTCATGGTATCCAATTGGTAGTTCCAATCTTGTCCCATCGCTGAAACTCCTCTAAGGACTCTCTAGGGAGAGGCAAAGGTCGAGAGCGATGCATCCTCCGAAACATGACTGCACTGCTTCTTAACACAATGCCTGCTTAATCCGTAAGCTGCACCAATGTGTCAGAGGAAACACCGTACAGCTGGCGTCCGTGTACTCCGAGCATGCGCTGTCCAACTATGAAGTGTCTTCATTGATATTTTCAACCTCTGAGTCTTTAATACCAACATGTTTCAAGCAGACCCACATAGGGCCTGTGACCAAGAACACTAAGGTAACTTGCCAAAATGACTACCGACCCGTGGCACTCACGTCTGTAGCCATGAAGTGCTTTGAAGGGCTGGCATCGACACCATTATCCCAGAAACCCTTTACCCTTTCCAATTTGCATACCGCACTCCACACTGCCCTTTCACACCTGGACAAAAGGAACACCTATGTAAGAATGCTTTTCATTGCCTACATCTCAGCATTCAACACCATACTGCTCTCAAAGATCATCACTAAGCTAAGGACCCTTGGACTAAACGCCTCCTTCTGCAAATGGATCTTGGACTTCCTGATGGGACGCTACCAGGTGGTAAGGGTAGGTAACAACACATCTGCCACTTTAATCCTCAACACAGGGCACCCTCAGGAGTGTGTGCTCAGTCCCCTCCTGTACTCCCTTTTCACTCATGACTGCAAGGCCAGGTACGACTCCAACGCCATCATTAAGTTTTCCAATAACACAACAGTGGTAGGCCTGATCACCAACAATGATGAGGCAGCCTATAGGGAGGAAGGTCAGAGACCTGACCGTGTGGTGCCAGGATAGCAACCTCGCCCTCAACGTGATCAAGACAAAGGAGATGATTGTGGACTACAGGAAAAGGAGGACCGAGCATGCCCCCATTCTCATTGACGGGGCTACAGTGGAGCAGGTTGAGAGTTCAAGTTCCTTGGCATCCACATCCCCAACAAACTAACATGGTCCAAGCACACCAGACAGTCATGAAGAGGGAATGGCAAAACCTAATCCCCCTCAGGAGAATGGAAAGATTTGCCATTGGTCCACAGATCATCAAAAGGTTTTATAGCTGCACCACCGAGAGCATCCTGACGGATTGCATCACGCCTGGTATGGCAACAGAGGGTAGTGCGTTATGCCCAGTACATCACCTGAGCCAAGTTTCCTGCCATCCAGGACCTCTATATCAGGTGGTGTCAGAGGAAGGCCCTAAAAATTGTCAGACTACAGCCACCCCAGTAATAGACTGTTCTCTCTGCTACCACAAGGCACGTGGTATCAGAGCACAAAGTCTAGGTCCAAGAGGCTTCTAAACAGCCTCTACTCCCAAGCCATAAGACTCCTGAACATCTAATGAAATGTTTACCCATACTATTTGCATTGCCCTCCTTCTACTTTGCTGCTACTCTCTGTTTATTATCTATGCATAGTCACTTTAATAACTCTACCTACATGTACAAAGTACTTCAATTGCCTCGACACCGGTGCCCCCAGACTCTGTACCGGTACCACCTGGATATAGCCTCGCTATTGTTATTTTACTGCTGCTCTTTAATTATTTGATACTTTTATCTCTTACTTTTTAATGTGTTCTCTTAAAACGACATTGTTTGTTAAGGGCTTGTAAGTAAGCATTTCACTGTGAGGTCTACACCTTTTGTATTCGGCGCATGTGACAAACACAATTCTATTTGATTTGACCGAAGTCAGAGTACATGTTTCCGCCACAAGGAGTCGTTAGAGCATGATGGGACAGGGCATCCCAGCCAGCTCAAACCTTGTCTAACCCAGACAATTCTGAGCCAATTGTGCACCGCCTTATGAGTCTCCCGGTCACGCTTGGTTGCGACACAGCCTGGGATCGAACCTGGGTCTGATGTGATGCCTCTAGCACTGAGATGCAGTGTCTTAGACCTCTGCACAACTCAGGAGGCCCCTCTATGGTATATTTACAGTATATATTTGGGATAGTCTAACCCCCACATATTTATGGTCATCTTTGAAGCACTATAGGATAAACTCCAGAATAGAACACGGCCCTCTTATATCGCAAAAACGTAACACATTGAGAAACTCTCCGCAGTATCCCAATACTCTTCCCTCTTCTTCATTCCAGACAGCTCTATTTGTCAGCGGGAAGGGAAGTGTCAGTAGACTAATGGCACTTTCCTCCATCTGAGAGCTCCAGACCCAGGGGAGGTTCTTCCCACGGCAGGCCCAGGGCAGGCAGGCCGAACTGACGTCAGAAGGACCAGCCACCCCAGACAGCCAGCTCCAGCTCCGAACAGTACTCCTCTTATTATCTTAAACGAACAGGAATTTGGGAGATGACACATACTGTACCTCCCCCCCAAGGCCCACGGTGGGAAAAACTGAGAATGAGAGAAAGGAGGACAGGAAGAGAGGCTGAGCAATTGCGTCAAGGTCTGAAGCAAGATTCATAGTGTGGGGCAGAGGGTTTTAGAGAAATGGTATGCCAGGTAGCATGTAGGGTCCTAGAGAAATGGTATGCCTGGTAGCGTGTAGGGTTCTAGAGAAATGGGGTGCCTGGCAGCGTTTAGGATCCTAGAGAAATGGTATGCCTGGTAGCGTGTAGGGTTCTAGAGAAATGGTGTGCCTGGCAGCGTGTAGGGTTCTAGAGAAATGGTATGTCTGGCAGCATGTAGGGTTCTAGAGAAATCAAATCAAATCAAATGTATTTATATAGCCCTTCGTACATCAGCTGATATCTCAAAGTGCTGTACAGAAACCCAGCCTAAAACCCCAAACAGCAAGCAATGCAGGTGTAGAAGCACGTATATGAAATGGTATGCCTGGTAGCGTGTAGGGTTCTAGAGAAATGGTATGTCTGGCAGCATGTAGGGTTCTAGAGAAATGGTATGTCTGGCAGCATGTAGGGTTCTAGAGAAATGGTATGCCTGGTAGCATGTAGGGTTCTAGAGAAATGGTATGTCTGGCAGCGTGTAGGGTTCTAGAGAAATGGTATGTCTGGCAGCATGTAGGGTTCTAGAGAAATGGTATGTCTGGCAGCATGTAGGGTTCTAGAGAAATGGTATGCCTGGTAGCATGTAGGGTTCTAGAGAAATGGTATGCCTGGCAGCATGTAGGGTTCTAGAGAAATGGTATGTCTGGCAGCATGTAGGGTTCTAGAGAAATGGTATGCCTGGTAGCATGTAGGGTTCTAGAGAAATGGTATGTCTGGCAGCATGTAGGGTTCTAGAGAAATGGTATGCCTGGTAGCATGTAGGGTTCTAGAGAAATGGTATGTCTGGCAGCATGTAGGGTTCTAGAGAAATGGTATGTCTGGCAGCATGTAGGGTTCTAGAGAATGTTTTATTTTTTATTTTTTTTATTTCACCTTTATTTAACCAGGTAGGCTAGTTGAGAACACCTTTATTTAACCAGGTAGGCTAGTTGAGAACACCTTTATTTAACCAGGTAGGCTAGTTGAGAACACCTTTATTTAACCAGGTAGGCTAGTTGAGAACACCTTTATTTAACCAGGTAGGCTAGTTGAGAACACCTTTATTTAACCAGGTAGGCTAGTTGAGAACACCTTTATTTAACCAGGTAGGCTAGTTGAGAACACCTTTATTTAACCAGGTAGGCTAGTTGAGAACAAGTTCTCATTTGCAACTGCGACCTGGCCAAGATAAAGCATAGCAGTGTGAGCAGACAACAAAGAGTTACACATGGAGTAAACAATTAACAAGTCAATAACACAGTAGAAAACAAAGGGGGGAGTCTATATACAATGTGTGCAAAAGGCATGAGGAGGGAGGCAAATAATTACAATTTTGCAGATTAACACTGGAGTGAAGAATGATCAGATGGTCATGTACAGGTAGAGATATTGGTGTGCAAAAGAGCAGAAAAGTAAATAAATAAAAACAGTATGGGGATGAGGTAGGTGAAAAAGGGTGGGCTATTTACCAATAGACTATGTACAGCTGCAGCGATCGGTTAGCTGCTCAGATAGCTGATGTTTGAAGTTGGTGAGGGAGATAAAAGTCTCCAACTTCAGCGATTTTTGCAATTCGTTCCAGTCACAGGCAGCAGAGTACTGGAACGAAAGGCGGCCAAATGAGGTGTTGGCTTTAGGGATGATCAGTGAGATACACCTGCTGGAGCGCGTGCTACGGATGGGTGTTGCCATCGTGACCAGTGAGCTGAGATAAGGCGGAGCTTTACCTAGCATGGACTTGTAGATGACCTGGAGCCAGTGGGTCTGGCGACGAATATGTAGCGAGGGCCAGCCGACTAGAGCATACAAGTCGCAGTGGTGGGTGGTATAAGGTGCTTTAGTGACAAAACGGATGGCACTGTGATAGACTGCATCCAGTTTGCTGAGTAGAGTGTTGGAAGCCATTTTGTAGATGACATCGCCGAAGTCGAGGATCGGTGCCTGGTAGCGTGTAGGGTTCTAGAGAAATGGTGTGCCTGGTAGCGTGTAGGGTTCTAGAGAAATGGTGTGCCGGGTAGCGTGTAGAGTTCTAGAGAAATGGTGTGCCTGGCAATGTGGAAGGTTCTAGAGAAATGGTGTGCCTGGTAGCAATCAGGGTTCTAGAGAAATGGTGTACCTGGTAGCGTGTGAGGGGTCAGTGCTTGGTGTCCCTGGTAGTGTGTCATTGGTCAGCGCCTGGCGGTGTGTTAGGGGTCAGGCCTAGCAGTGTGTTAGGGATCAGGGCCTGGCAGTGTGTTAGTGGTCAAGGCTTGTAGGACAGCTGGTGGTCCTTGTATTCTTGGCTGCACCTGGGTCTGTGTGGTTGGAAGAGGGATTGTTTGAAAAGGTACATCAGTCCTCTGGCAGCTGTCATTTCCTCTTTGCCAATGTTACACAAATACAACTCCTGTTTTTTCTCTTTTACAGTTTATCTTTGATCTGAAGTATATTACTCAGTGTGCAGAGTAAATATCCCTGTAATTTGCAGCAGAAATCATTGCTTCCTGGAGTTATATTTACTGCTCTGATACTCAAAGGGGGATTCGAAATCAAAGCATCAGATGATGTATGTATGTATGTCATCACTCAATAGGGCAGGGTTTTCACCCACGCCCCCTCCTCTGGATACGAATATTTTTGGAATGTAAAAGATCAACTTTGGACTGTGCCAGATTGAATACCCAAGTTCCCCTTGCAATAAACAGGGGAATTCAAATAATCATCACATTCCTTAGGATGCTTTAACCCCTCCCTCCATCCCACTCTCTCTCTCTCACACACACAGCCCTCTCTTCCCGCTGGGGCCTCATAGTACATGGAAAAGGAGACGTGCCATGAGAACCATACAGTGTTGATCCAGCCGATAAGCTGACCAATTGGGTTCCTTTCTCAAAGAAAACTTTTGTTCAAACGCCCCAAGATCCCCATGTGTGATGGAAATCCTTCTGACAACTCTATCCCATCCACATCTTATTTTACTCTGCGGTTATTTGCTCAGGCGATCCCGGAAACCCAAACAGTGTTATTACAGAACTTTTGTGGCCTAAAACAGGACATTAGTCTGGTAAGAGAGAACGTGGAGAAGGAGCCTGGTTGAGGTTAGAGTGAATTACTGCTGATACAAATACAACCAAGCAAATGAGGTCAAAGTGAAAGGATAAGAAAATCGCCAGTGATTAGTGAAACCCATAAATAAAACCAACTGGCATATCTACAGTAGAGTATGCCGTGGAACTTAATGCTCCTCATATCTACAGTAGAGTATGCCGTGGAACTTAACGCTCCTCATATCTACAGTAGAGTATGCCGTGGAACTTAACGCTCCTCATATCTACAGTAGAGTATGCCGTGGAACTTAACGCTCCTCATATCTACAATAGAGTATGCCGTGGAACTTAACGCTCCTCATATCTACAGTAGAGTATGCCGTGGAACTTAATGCTCCTCATATCTACAGTAGAGTATGCCGTGGAACTTAAGGCTCCTCATATCTACAGTAGAGTATGCCGTGGAACTTAACGCTCCTCATATCTACTGTAGAGTATGCCGTGGAACTTAACGCTCCTCATATCTACAGTAAAGTATGGCATGGAACTTAACGCTACTCATATCTACAGTAGAGTATGCTGTGGAACTTAACGCTCCTCATATCTACAGTAGAGTATGCCGTGGAACTTAATGCTCCTCATATCTACAGTAGAGTATGCCGTGGAACTTAAGGCTCCTCATATCTACAGTAGAGTATGCCGTGGAACTTAACGCTCCTCATATCTACTGTAGAGTATGCTGTGGAACTTAACGCTCCTCATATCTACAGTAGAGTATGCCGTGGAACTTAACGCTCCTCATATCTACAGTAGAGTATGCCGTGGAACTTAACGCTCCTCATATCTACAGTAGAGTATGCCGTGGAACTTAACGCTCCTCATATCTACAGTAAATTATGCCGTGGAACTTAACGCTCCTCATATCTACAGTAGAGTATGCCGTGGAACTTACAACGCTCCTCATATCTACAGTAGAGTATGCCGTGGAACTTAACGCTCCTCATATCTACAGTAGAGTATGCCGTGGAACTTAACGCTCCTCATATCTACAGTAGAGTATGCCGTGGAACTTAACGCTCCTCATATCTACAGTAGAGTATGCCGTGGAACTTAACGCTCCTCATATCTACAGTAGAGTATGCCGTGGAACTTAACGCTCCTCATATCTACAGTAGAGTATGCCGTGGAACTTAACGCTCCTCATATCTACAGTAGAGTATGCCGTGGAACTTAACGCTCCTCATATCTACAGTAGAGTATGCCGTGGAACTTAACGCTCCTCATATCTACAGTAGAGTATGCCGTGGAACTTAACGCTCCTCATATCTACAGTAGAGTATGCCGTGGAACTTAACGCTCCTCATATCTACAGTAGAGTATGCCGTGGAACTTAATGCTCCTCATATCTACAGTAGAGTATGCCGTGGAACTTAAGGCTCCTCATATCTACAGTAGAGTATGCCGTGGAACTTAACGCTCCTCATATCTACTGTAGAGTATGCCGTGGAACTTAACGCTCCTCATATCTACAGTAAAGTATGGCATGGAACTTAACGCTACTCATATCTACAGTAGAGTATGCTGTGGAACTTAACGCTCCTCATATCTACAGTAGAGTATGCCGTGGAACTTAATGCTCCTCATATCTACAGTAGAGTATGCCGTGGAACTTAAGGCTCCTCATATCTACAGTAGAGTATGCCGTGGAACTTAACGCTCCTCATATCTACTGTAGAGTATGCTGTGGAACTTAACGCTCCTCATATCTACAGTAGAGTATGCCGTGGAACTTAACGCTCCTCATATCTACAGTAGAGTATGCCGTGGAACTTAACGCTCCTCATATCTACAGTAGAGTATGCCGTGGAACTTAACGCTCCTCATATCTACAGTAAATTATGCCGTGGAACTTAACGCTCCTCATATCTACAGTAGAGTATGCCGTGGAACTTACAACGCTCCTCATATCTACAGTAGAGTATGCCGTGGAACTTAACGCTCCTCATATCTACAGTAGAGTATGCCGTGGAACTTAACGCTCCTCATATCTACAGTAGAGTATGCCGTGGAACTTAACGCTCCTCATATCTACAGTAGAGTATGCCGTGGAACTTAACGCTCCTCATATCTACAGTAGAGTATGCCGTGGAACTTAACGCTCCTCATATCTACAGTAGAGTATGCCATGGAACTTAACGCTCCTCATATCTACAGTAGAGTATGCCGTGGAACTTAACGCTCCTCATATCTACAGTAGAGTATGCCGTGGAACTTAACGCTCCTCATATCTACAGTAGAGTATGCCGTGGAACTTAACGCTCCTCATATCTACAGTAGAGTATGCCGTGGAACTTAACGCTCCTCATATCTACAGTAGAGTATGCCGTGGAACTTAATGCTCCTCATATCTACAGTAGAGTATGCCGTGGAACTTAAGGCTCCTCATATCTACAGTAGAGTATGCCGTGGAACTTAACGCTCCTCATATCTACTGTAGAGTATGCCGTGGAACTTAACGCTCCTCATATCTACAGTAAAGTATGGCATGGAACTTAACGCTACTCATATCTACAGTAGAGTATGCTGTGGAACTTAACGCTCCTCATATCTACAGTAGAGTATGCCGTGGAACTTAATGCTCCTCATATCTACAGTAGAGTATGCCGTGGAACTTAAGGCTCCTCATATCTACAGTAGAGTATGCCGTGGAACTTAACGCTCCTCATATCTACTGTAGAGTATGCTGTGGAACTTAACGCTCCTCATATCTACAGTAGAGTATGCCGTGGAACTTAACGCTCCTCATATCTACAGTAGAGTATGCCGTGGAACTTAACACTCCTCATATCTACAGTAGAGTATGCCGTGGAACTTAACGCTCCTCATATCTACAGTAAATTATGCCGTGGAACTTAACGCTCCTCATATCTACAGTAGAGTATGCCGTGGAACTTACAACGCTCCTCATATCTACAGTAGAGTATGCCGTGGAACTTAACGCTCCTCATATCTACAGTAGAGTATGCCGTGGAACTTAACGCTCCTCATATCTACAGTAGAGTATGCCGTGGAACTTAACGCTCCTCATATCTACAGTAGAGTATGCCGTGGAACTTAACGCTCCTCATATCTACAGTAGAGTATGCCGTGGAACTTAACGCTCCTCATATCTACAGTAGAGTATGCCGTGGAACTTAACGCTCCTCATATCTACAGTAGAGTATGCCGTGGAACTTAACGCTCCTCATATCTACAGTAGAGTATGCCGTGGAACTTAACGCTCCTCATATCTACAGTAGAGTATGCCGTGGAACTTAACGCTCCTCATATCTACAGTAGAGTATGCCGTGGAACTTAACGCTCCTCATATCTACAGTAGAGTATGCCGATCATATCAGATCTGAAGGCAGCGGCAGAGCAGCAGAGACGTTAATAACTGAATATTCATTTTGGCGCTAGTGGAAGACAAAGATTCTTGTCGTTAAGGACGTCTCCCAGGAGGAAGTTCATTACACAACACACCCTGTCACGTTGACAGGTCGAAGAAGGTTCACACGTTTAACATAAGCATAACTGTGCTCTAACTGTTAGCTAGTGAGCTAGGCATCAGTTATTTTAGGTCAACAAAGAGGGGACGTTTACCACAGTGGGTGTTCTACTTGTACAGGGACAAATAGAGATCCATGTTAACTCTGTTTATTCAATGTTTTATTTTGTTTATTCCCCTATTACACCGAATTAGCGCTGTTCACTTTAGCATTAACATTACTTGCCAGCCGCAATCTTGATCAGCGTTCACCCCCTTTTTTACAACTGCATCCCTGGTCTTGTCCTACAAGTACAGTGACATAAATTACCTACTGTGACTTTAAATAATTTTTACCAATTATCGTAGACAATACGTCAACAGAATGTGTAATTCATGTAACTGATACATCAACAAACAACAAAACAAAATCTTGACTACGTACAGTAATTATGGATCTCTTTCGGGGAAAATGTGTATTCATCTTGTCGGCCCTCATTATGGGAATGGTTTAATGGAGGCAGGCAGATCTGACAAGCTATCTGCCGATTCCTCCATAGATCAATGACTATCAGGGTGCATGTGTGCGTGTGTGTGTGTATTTGGAGCAGATGAATCCAGTGTTTGGAGTGGGATTTGTCACATCCTCTCATATAGTATAGACAATAGATTGTGAGTCAGGTGCAAGTTTCCCTGATGAGATGTGTGTGTTTACAGTGTGTGTGTGTGTGTGTGTGTGTGTGTGTGTGTGTGTGTGTGTGTGTGTGTGTGTCTGACGGGGTGCTATACTGTAGTTGCACAGTCCACAGTGTTGTAACACACCTGATTGATGGCTACTGCCTGGGCCTGCATTTTTGCGGGGATGGGCCCCATCCAAGGACGTACAGTGCCTTGCAAAAGTATTCATCTCCCTTGGTGTTTTTCCTATTTTGTTGCATTACAACCTGTAATTTAAATGGATTTTTATTTTTATTTCATGTAATGAACATACACAAAATAATCAAAATTGGTGAAGTGAAAAAAAACATATAATACTTGTTTCAATAAATTATAACATCACAACTGGAAAGCAGTGCAGCATGTGTCACCCCCTTTGCTACGAATCCCCTAAAAAAAATCTGGTGCAGTCAATTACTTTCATAAGTCACATAATTAGTTAAATAAAGGCCACCTGTGTGCAATCTAAGTGTCACATAATCTCTGTATATATATATATACACCAGTTCTGAAAGACCCCAGAGTCTGCAACAGCACTAAGCACAGTTGCTTGGCACCATTTTTTATTTTATTTAACTAGGCAAGTCAGTTAAGAACAAATTCTTATTTTCAATGACAGCCTAGGAACGGTGTTCAGGGGTAGAACGACGGATTTGTACTGTGTCAGCTTACTGGATTTGAACTTGCAACCTTCCGGTTACTAGTCCAACGCTCTAACCACTAGGCTACCCTGCCGAGGAGACCAATGAGCTCTCCAAACAAGTACAGATCAGGGTTGGGTTAGAAAAAAATATCAGAAACTTTGAACATCCCACGGAAGAAATAAGCAAACATGTTTGGTGTTCGCCAAAAGGCATCTGGGAGACTCCCCAAACATATGGAAGAAGGTACTCTGGTCAGATGAGACTAACATTTTGCTTTTTGGCCATCAAGGAAAACGCTATGTCTGGGGTAAACCCAACACCTCACAACATCCGAGAACACCATCCCAGAACACCATGAAGCATGGTGGTGGGAAACTGGGAAACTGGTCAGATTTTCATCAATGAAATCTCTGTACTTTGCTTCGTTCGTCTTTCCCTCGATCTCGATTAGTCTCCCAGTCCCTGCTGCTAAAAACATCCCTACAGCATGATGCTGCCTCCACCATGCTTCACCATAGGGATGGTGCCAGGTTTCCTCCAGAGGTGACGTTCAGGCCAAAGAGGCCAAAGAGTTCAATTTTGGTTTCATCAGACCAGTTGTATTTTGGCGAACTCCAAGCGGGCTGTCATGTGCCTTTTACTGAGGAGTGGCTTCCGTCTGGCCACTCTACCATAAAGGCCTGATTGGTGGAGTGCTGCAGTCGTACTCTCTTCACGAACGTGTTGGTGTGTTTGGAACAAGATAGGTCCTTAGTGATGTGGACATTGAGGAACTTGAAGCTATTGACCTGCTCCATTACAGGCCTGTCAATGTGAATGGGGGAGCGCTCACCCCTCCTTTGCCTGTAGTCCACAATCAGCTCCTTTGTCTTGTTCACGTTGAGGGAGAGGTTGTTGTCCTGGCACCACATTGCCAGGTTTCTGACCCCCTCTCTGTAGGCTGTCTCATCATCGTCGGTGATCAGGCCTACCACCGTTGTGTCATCAGCAAACGTAATGATAGTGTGGGAGTTGTGTTTGGCCACAGAGTTGTGGGTGAACAGGGAGTACAGGAGGGGAGTTAGCTCGCACCACTGAGGGGACCATGTGTTGAGGTTCAATGTGGTGGATGTGTTGTTGCCTACCCTCATCACCTGGAGGCGGCCGGTCAGGAAGTCCAGGATCCATTTGCAGAGGGAGGTGTTCAGTCCAAGGGTCCTTAGCTTAGTGATGAGCTTGGAGGGCACTATGGTGTAGCTGTAGTCAATGAACAACATTCTCATTGAGTCATCTGTGGATCTGTTGGCACAGATATACAGTACCAGTCAAACGTTTGGACACAACTACTCATTCAAGGGTCTTTCTTTATTTTATTATTTTCTACATCGTAGAATAATAGTGAAGAGATCAGAACTATTAAATAACACACACATGGAATCATGTAGTAACAAAAAATCTAAATCTATTTTCGTTTTTTGATCCTTCAAAGTAGCCACCATTTGCCTTGATGACAGCTTTACACGCTCTTGGCATTTTCTCAACCAGATACATCAGGTGGTCACCTGGAAGGCATGTAAATTAACAGGTGTGCCTTGCTAAAAGTTATTTTGTGCAATTTATTTCCTTCTTAATGCGTTTGAGCCAATCAGTTGTGTTGTGAGGTAGGGGTGGTATACAGAATATAGCCCTGTTTGGTAAAATACCAGGTCCATATTATGGCAAGAACATGTCAGATAAGCAAAGAGAAATGACAGTCCATCAATACTTTAAGACATGATGGTCAGTCAATGCAGAACATTTCAACAACTTTGAAAGTGTCTTCAAGTGCAGTCACAAAAACAATCAAGCACTATGATGAAACTGTCTCTCATGAGGACCGCCACAGGAAAGGTCGACCCAGAGTTACCTCTGCTGCAGAGGATGAGTTCATTAGAGTTACCAGCCTCAAAAATTGCAGCCCAGATAAATGCTTCACAGAGTTCAAGTAACAGACTTATGTAAACATCAACTGTTCAGAGGAGACTGCGTGAATTAGGCCTTTATGGTCTAATTGCTACAAAGTTGACCTGGCCTCCACAATCACCCGACCTCAACTCAATTGAGATGGTTTGGGATGAGTTTGACCGCAAAGAGAAGGAAATGCTGCCAACAAGTGCTCAGCATTTGTGGGAACTCCTTCAAGACTGTTGGAAAAGCATTCCAGGTGAGTCTGGTTGAGAGAATACCAAGAGTGTGCAAAGCTGTCATCGAGGCAAGGGGTGGCTACTTTGAAGAATGAAACATTTAAAATGTTTTTTTTATTTGTTTAATAACAATTTTTTGGTTACTAAATTATTCCATATGTGTTATCTCATAGTTTTGATGTCTTCATGATTACTGTACAATGTAGAAAAAAATGCTAAAATAAAGAAAGTGTGCCCAAACTTTTGACCGGTACTGTATTGGTATTTAAATACTCCTGCTACCAGTCAATTTTCAGCCCTGTTTACATGTAGAACCACCTTTCATGCCTACACTAACACTCTTGCACACACACGACCAGCACAAAAACATCCTGTGGCGGACTGCAATAGCATCGAATAGTCCCCGCGATATGCAACTGTTCAGGGAAGTCAGGAACCAATACACGCAGTCAGTCAGGAAAGCTAAGGCCAGCTTCTTCAGGCAGAAATTTGCATCCTGTAGCTCCAACTCCAAAAAGTTCTGGGACACTGTGAAGTCCATGGAGAACAAGAGCACCTCCTCCCAGCTGCCGACTGCACTGAGGCTAGGTAACACGGTCACCACCGATAAATCCATGATTATCGAAAACTTCAACAAGCATTTCTCAACGGCTGGCCATGCCTTCTGCCTGGCTACTCCAACCTCGGCCAACAGCCCCGCCCCCCCCCGCAGCTACTCGCCCAAGCCTCTCCAGGTTCTCCTTTACCCAAATCCAGATAGCAGATGTTCTGAAAGTATCAGCTGGGCTTGACAATCTGGACCCTCTATTTCTGAAACTATCCGCCGCCATTGTCGCAACCCCTATTACCAGCCTGTTCAACCTCTCTTTCATATCGTCTGAGATCCCCAAGGATTGGAAAGCTGCCGCAGTCATCCCCCTCTTCAAAGGGGGAGACACCCTGGACCCAAACTGTTACAGACCTATATCCATCCTGCCCTGCCTATCTAAGGTCTTCAAAAGCCAAGTCAACAAACAGGTCACTGAACATCTCGAATCCCACCGTACCTTCTCCGCTGTGCAATCTGGTTTCCGAGCCGGTCACGGGTGCACCTCAGCCACGCTCAAGGTACTAAACGATATCATAACCGCCATCGATAAAAGACAGTACTGTGCAGCTGTCTTCATCGACCTTGCCAAGGCTTTCGACTCTGTCAATCACCATATTCTTATCGGCAGACTCAGTAGCCTCGGTTTTTCGGATGACTGCCTTGCCTGGTTCACCAATTACTTTGCAGACAGAGTTCAGTGTGTCAAATCGGAGGGCATGCTGTCCGGTCCTCTGGCAGTCTCTATGGGGGTGCCACAGGGTTCAATCCTCAGGCCGACTCTTTTCTCTGTATATATCAATGATGTTGCTCTTGCTGCGGGCGATTCCCTGATCCACCTCTACGCAGACGACACTAATCTATATACTTCCGGCCCGTCCTTGGACACTGTGCTATCTAACCTCCAAATGAGCTTCAATGCCATACAACACTTCTTCCGTGGAATATGTGGACATTTATAAGTACCTAGGTGTCTGGCTAGACTGTAAACTCTCCTTCCAGACTCATATCAAACATCTCCAATCGAAAATCAAGTCAAGAGTCGGCTTTCTATTCCGTAACAAAGCCTCCTTCACTCACGCCGCCAAACTTACCCTAGTAAAACTGACTATCCTACCGATCCTCGACTTTGGCGATGTCATCTACAAAATTGCTTACAACACTCTACTCAGCAAACTGGATGCAGTTTATCACAGTGCCATCCGTTTTGTCACTAAAGCACCTTATACCACCCACCACTGCGACTTGTATGCTCTAGTCGGCTGGCCCTCGCTACATATTCATCGCCAGACCCACTGGCTCCAGGTCATCTACAAGTCCATGCTAGGTAAAGCTCCGCTTATCTCAGTTCACTGGTCACGATGGCAACACCCATCCGTAGCACGCGCTCCAGCAGGTGTATCTCACTGATCATCCCTAAAGCCAACACCTCATTTGGCCGCCTTTCGTTCCAGTTCTCTGCTGCCTGTGACTGGAACGAATTGCAAAAATCGCTGAAGTTGGAGACTTTTATCTCCCTCACCAACTTCAAACATCTGCTATCTGAGCAGCTAACCGATCGCTGCAGCTGTACATAGTCTATCGGTAAATAGCCCACCCATTTTTACCTACCTCATCCCCATACTGTTTTTATTTATTTACTTTTCTGCTCTTTTGCACACCAATATCTCTACCTGTACATGACCATCTGATCATTTATCACTCCAGTGTTAATCTGCAAAATTGTAATTATTTGCCTACCTCCTCATGCCTTTTGCACACAATGTATATAGACTCCCCTTTTTTTCCTACTGTGTTATTGACTTGTTAATTGTTTACTCCATGTGTAACTATGTGTTGTCTGTTCACACTGCTATGCTTTATCTTGGCCAGGTCGCAATTGCAAATGAGAACTTGTTCTCAACTAGCCTACCTGGTTAAATAAAGGTGTTCTCAACTAGCCTACCTGGTTAAATAAAGGTGTTCTCAACTAGCCTACCTGGTTAAATAAAGGTGTTCTCAACTAGCCTACCTGGTTAAATAAAGGTGTTCTCAACTAGCCTACCTGGTTAAATAAAGGTGAAATAAAAAATAAAAAAACATACATACACACACACACACACACACACACACACACACACACACACACACACACACACACACACACACACACACACACACACACCACTTGTGCTGCTGCCATACTGTTTACTATTATAATTATTTATCCGTCTACCAGTCACTTTATCATAATCCTCCGCCTACTTATACATATCTATCTCAAATGACTCCAGTATCCCTCCACATTAAAATGTGGTACTGCCACCAACCTTGTATACAGCTGCATCTCCTATTCCTTATTTTTCCTGTTGTTGTTTTTTTATATATACTATTTTGCAAGTTAAGTATTTTACTGTACTTGTGCATGTGATTAACATCTTGAAAGTTGAGTCATTGCCCAGGAGCAAACAAAAGATGGAAGACTGTGACACTCTCTATTACAAAGTCTTGCAGACACTGTAAATGAGACACACACACGTGCACACACACATGTACGCATGCAAGCATGCACACGTACAGACACAACAACCCATCCCACTGCCTGCAGATCTACCTGCCAGCTGCTGCCAGTCGGAGGAAAAGATGGGCTTTGTTGGTTTTGTGAAGCCCACCGACAAGGACCCCTGGAGATTACAGGTCCTCAGCAGCGCAGCTTCAGCCTTCTCCACTCTGCTGCACAGGCAATCTGTTTTCTATATTACCAGCCTGTATCACTGTATTATGCACTATAGAACAGGAAATTCAGTTAGGGGTCTGTGTTTGGCACAGGAGAACGGGCTGGTGGTCTTCCCTGCATCCAAGGATCATTAAATTTCGCACAAGTTTCTTGATACATTTCCGTCTCCCCTAAAGTGTGTCTCTATTGGGTATATGCGTATGGGAAACAAAACATTGTAATGGGTATTTGAGCAGCTTGAAATGTGTCGGCCTGGGAAACGTTTCTCTGTGCTGGCGGAGACTCAACGTTTCAGCTTCAACTATATGGAACATGTCTCTCTCTCTATCCCTCTCTTTATTTTCCTCTCTCCTTCCCCCGCTCTCTGTCTAGCCCCCACTGCTTACCTATATTGCTGTCTCTACACGAAGAGGACAGTCTCTTAGGTTAAAACTGCTCTCTCTACACACAAATAGAGGACACTCTCTTAGGCTAAGACTGCTCTCTCTACACACAAATAGAGGACACTCTCTTAGGCTAAGACTGCTCTCTCTACACACAAATAGAGGACAGTCTCTTAGGTTAAAACTGCTCTCTCTACACACAAATAGAGGACACTCTCTTAGGCTAAGACTGCTCTCTCTACACACAGAAGACAGTCTCTTAGGTTAAAACTGCTCTCTCTACACACAAATAGAGGACAGTCTCTTAGGTTAAGACTGCTCTCTCTACACACAGAAGACAGTCTCCTAGGTTAAGACTGCTCTCTCTACACACAAATAGAGGACAGTCTCTTAGGTTAAGACTGCTCTCTCTACACACAAATAGCGGACAGTCTCTTGGGTTAAGACTGCTCTCTCTACACACAAACAGAAGACATTCTCTTAGGCTAAACTTCTTTGTATTAACAGATGTGCAAGATCAATTGTTTTTCTCTCCTTCTCTCCTCCTCTTCCTTCCTCCCTTCTCCCACTCCCTTTCTTCCATTATTTTTTCCTATCACTCTCACCCACTTCTCTAGTTCTAGTGTATACAACAGGATTTTGGAGGGGAGTGCCATTTACCCATCTGGTCTTGGCTGACTAAGTGACAGTATGAGGGTTTGAGGAAGTGTTAGGCAGTGTGTGTGTGTGTCAGATCACCACTCATCCTGCACTTAATCATTCCGTTAACAGCTCTTCATGACTGCAGCGCTGTGCTACCCACAGGCAGGAAGGCAGGCACGGACGCGCACACGCACACACACACACACACACACACACACACACACATGGCTGTATTCTAGCCTTTATGGCTGACAGAAAGTATCATGTCTGCTCCACATGGTCCATGAACAGTTAATATAGAAATAAGTATATCAGCCAAGTGTAACCCGACAGTACCTTAGGCTACATCCAATTACTGTGTGTTTGTAACATACACTGATTTAGTACAGTACATTAAGCAGTAAGTGTCTGCATTGTGGTCTTTGTGATCAGAGAAAAAACACGCACCAGTAGCATTTAAGTGTTTCACCTCGCTAATTGCTCATGTTAATGATGCTAATGAATGTATTATCTTCTACTTCCACTTGCACAGATAACTGGAGATATGTAATTGGCACAGTAGGATGGATAATGGAATGTTTTACCATAACAGTACAATTGACATTGGGGTGATGACTGACATATATATGTCTTCCCTTTCTACAGTAAACACAATGTCTGCCTTTACAAATGTCTTATATATTTTCTCACATTCCCAAAAATATTTCATTTTTTTTATTAACTACTTAATTAATCATAAACATAATTATCAAACTAATAATGAACTTGTTTTTCAAATTAATCTCAGTGTGCTCTCAAAATTGGACGGTGTCTAATTCGAGGGAATAGGTAGTCAAATGCCCCAGATCTCAACTGCCCCAGATCTCAACTGCCCCACATCTCAATTGCCCCAGATCTCAATTGCCCCAGATCTCAATTGCCCCACATCTCAATTGCTTGCCCCAGATCTCAATTGCCCCACATCTCAATTGCTTGCCCCATATCTCAACTGCCCCAGATCTCAATTGCTTGCCCCAGATCTCAACCGACCCACATCTCAACCGACCCACATCTCAACTGATTAATGTACAGTGGGGCAAAAAAGCATTTAGTCAGCCACCAATTGTGCAAGTTCTCCCTTTTAAAAAGATGAGAGAGGCCTGTAATTTTCATCATAGGTACACTTCAACTATGACAGACAAAATGAGAAAAAACATCCAGAAAATCACATTGTAGGATTTTTAATGAATTTATTTACAAATTATGGTGGAAAATAAGTATTTGGTCACCTACAAATAAGCAAGATTTCTGGCTCTCACAGACCTGAAACTTCTTCTTTAAGAGGCTCCTCTGTCCTCCACTCGTTACCTGTATTAATGGCACCTGTTTGAACTTGTTATCAGTATAAAAGACACCTATCCACAACCTCAAACAGTCACACTCCAAACTCCACTATGGCCAAGACCAAAGAGCTGTCAAAGGACACCAGAAACAAAATTGTAGACCTGCACCAGGCTGGGAAGACTGAATCTGCAATCGGTAAGCAGCTTGGTTTGAAGAAATCAACTGTGGGAGCAATTATTAGGAAATGGAAGACATACAAGACCACTGATAATCTCCCTCGATCTGGGGCTCCACGCAAGATCTCACCCCGTGGGGACAAAATGATCACAAGAACGGTGAGCAAAAATCCCAGAACCACACGGGAGGACCTAGTGAATGACCTGCAGAGAGCTGGGACCAAAGTAACAAAGCCTACCATCAGTAACACACTACGCCGCCAGGGACTCAAATCCTGCAGTGCCAGACGTGTCCCCCTGCTTAAGCCCAGTACATGTCCAAGCCCGTCTGAAGTTTGCTAGAGAGCATTTGGATGATCCAGAAGAAGATTGGGAGAATGTCATATGGTCAGATGAAACCAAAATATAACTTTTTGGTAAAAACTCAACTCGTCGTGTTTGGAGGACAAAGAATGCCAAAGAACACCATACCTACTGTGAAGCATGGGGGGGAAACATCATGTTTTTCTGCAAAGGGACCAGGACGACTGATCCTTGTAAAGGAAAGAATGAATGGGGCCATGTATCGTGAGATTTTGAGTGAAAACCTCCTTCCATCAGCAAGGGCATTGAAGATGAAACGTGGCTGGGTTTTTCAGCATGACAATGATAACAAACACACCGCCCGGGCAATGAAGGAGTGGCTTCATAAGAAGCATTTCAAGGTCCTGGAGTGGCCTAGCCAGTCTCCAGATCTTGGAGGGAGTTGAAAGTCTGTGTTGCCCAGCAACAGCCCCAAAACATCACTGCTCTAGAGGAGCTCTGCATGGAGGAATGGGCCAAAATACCAGCAACAGTGTGTGAAAACCGTGTGAAGACTTACAGAAAACGGTTGACCTCTGTCATTGCCAACAAAGGGTATATAACAAAGTATTGTGATAAACTTTTGTTATTGACCAAATACTTATTTTCCACCATAATTTGCAAATAATTTCATAAAAAATCCTACAATGTGATTTTCTGGATTTTTCTTTCTCATTTTGTCTGTCATAGTTGAAGTGTACCTATGATGAAAATTACAGGCCTCTCTCATCCTTTTATGTGGGAGAACTTGCACAATTGGTGGCTGACTAAATCATTTTTTGCCTCACTGTAAGTATTCATGGAAGACATTCAATGTTCATTGATACCGTGTTTTCTTCTCACACTTTTGGGCCAACCATTCTGCACCACGAGCAGATTGCATAGCAATAACACATATGAAACCAAACAAATCTACACCTGGGCAATTCATCAAAAGGATTCAGCTGAAGTCAAATACATAATAGTACATGCCATTTAGCAGACACTTTCATCCAAAGCGACAAAGTCATGCATGCATACAATTTTCCCAGGAATTGAACCCACCATTCTGTTGTTGTAAGCACCATACTCTACCAACAAAGAAAGTGGCTCTGTTTCTCTGTAGAATCTAGTCTGAGCACAGTGAAAGCCTCCAACAACAGGCGATGAGTGACATTGTCCATTTGGGCATGCTTAGTTAAAACAAGGAGTTAGACAAGACCAGGCTTGTAGGACCACCCAACACACGTTGTGGACAAAGAGAGGCCATGTCCACTATCAGAGGTGAATTTGGCTCTGGTGTTGACAGCTAATTTAGCCAGTGAAGCTAGATAAGGCAGGGCAACTGCCTTCTGCTTGCAAGGCTTACATGGTTCCAATTAGAACCACCAAAATATGTGTGGCGGGACAGCATTTGCCCCAGTACTTTCAATCACCGCTTTCAAAGTAGCAGCACCGAACTTGTCAGACATATTCATTAGTTCACATCATAAAAACACGTAGAAAAACATTTTGCAACAGAAAATAAAGCAGGTGTTTCTTATTGGACACGTTGACATAGTACCTCCCCCAGTTTTATCCCGTTTGTCTCTGTTTTATTCTGTCCATGGGTGGATTCATTTGTCAGTCACAGTGGTCTCCTAGCTACAGTACAGCCTACAGAGCCTCATCAACCACGCATCTCAACAACTAAGTTTGGTTGCACCAGCACCTCGTTGTTTGACTCTGCACTCTGCACTTGGTTTCTTTCTTCGCTGACACTCAGTCGTCACTAGTTACCACAACCACTATGTTGTACTTAGGGCCACCCCCCTTATTTCTCAAATTTGTCTTCTTAATTCAAGGTAGGTGTAGATGCAGAAAGTAAACAGCATAGTGGGTCGTCAATTTCCTAAATAACTAAGAGCCCTGGCTACCACACTGTAACCGTATGAAGCGAACCCGGGGACATGTGAGGATACTGTGTGTGATTGTGTGAGAGCCACAATCACTCATTTCAATATTGCTGGTGCTGCTCTTGGCAATGTCATTTCACTGAGTCTACCTTTAAAATCTGATTTTAAGGGCCTCCCGAGTGGCACAGCGGTCTAAGGCACTGCATCACATTTCTAGAGGTGTCACTACAGACCCGGGTTTGATCCTGGGCTGTATCACAACCGGCTGTGATTGGGAGTCCCATAGGGTGGCGCACAATTGTCCGAGTTAAGGGAGGGTTTGGCCGGGGGAGATTTACTTGGCTCATGACACTCTAGTGACTCCTTGTGGTGGGCTGGGATTCTGCAGGCTGACCTCATTTGTCAGTTGAATGGTGTTTCCTGCAACACATTGTTGCAGCTGGCTTCCAGGTTAATCGGGTGGGTGTTAAGAAGAGCAGTTTGGCGGGTCATGCTTTGGAGGAAGCATGATTCGAGCACATTGAGGAGTTTCAGAGATGAGACAAGATCGAAATTGGGAGAAAAAGGGGGTGAAATTCAATTGAGACCAAAAAGCACATTGATGTGTGAATCATGAATTTTTATTATATAGCCAATTTTGACAATCCTCACACTCCTCTCCCACCTGCCTGGTTGCCTGCCTCATGCGAGAGTGAATGCACACTTTCATGGAAAACAGTGTTTAAATAAAAGCATTTAATAAAAGCAGTTTAGTAGTCCTCTAAAACTAGCTATAATTATCAAATCTATAGCTAGCTAACACAATTACTCATTTTAAATGTAGTAGCCTAGCTAGATTGCTAGCCTGCTAACATTAGCCAGCAAGGTTGATGCAACCATGCAGCCAGCAGCTAACATTAATAATTTTGACTCACTGAATAAATGTGATTAACACATGATAAAGGACATGAAACGATCTTCTGCTGCTAGGCCAGTAATGTTGGCATATTATTTTATTTCCACTGCTGGTGAAATGTTTTTGGCGCATATTTCACTGTCTTAAAAGTAAAAAAAACTGTGTAGACTGCTCTGCTACGGAGCATTTTTCCAACCAGAACAGATGGGTGGCTAATACAGAAAGAGAGAATTTAAGGATTTTAGCACCACCATAACTTTCACAAATATAGATACATTAGCAGCAATCATGGCTTACCTCTTTTTTGACTAGCTAGTGCATAGTGACACCTACTGATATGAACTGGTAATGCATGTTTGGTTAGAATAGATTGTATTAGAATGAGTGACATTCAATGAAATCTACATCATGAAAAGGGAGATATTATTTTCAATTAAAATGTTCAAAGTAGTTTATTTAATGATTGAATATATGGATTTTTACAAGCAATCAGTTCCTACAGTGAGCACCAGGGATCCAACTTCTGGTTGTCCAGATGGAGACGAGGACAACGACACAAGGTTAGTGGTTTTATGACTTATACATAAAACCAACTTTCCACCTGGTCAGTTTCTGCTGTTTTGCCTGTGGCTATGGAACCCTAACCTGTTCACCAGACATGCTTCCTTGTTGTGCTGCTGCTCCAGTTTCAACTGTTCTGCCTGCGGCTATGGGACCCTGACCTATTCACTGGATGTGCTGTTTTCGTCTCTCTCTCTCTCTCTCTCTCTCTCTCTCTCTCTCTCTCTCTCTCTCTCTCTCTCTCCATCTCTACCACACCTGCTGTCTCAACCTCTGAAAGCTCAGCTATTAAAAGTCAACTGACATTGACTCCTGAGGTGCTGACCTGTTGCACCCTCTACAACTACTGTGATTATTATTTGACCCTGCTGGTCATCTATGAACGTTTGAACATCTTGAAGAATGATCTGGCATTAATGTCCATGTACTCTTATAATCTCCTTCCGGCACAGCCAGAAGAGGACTGGTTACCCCTCAGAGCCTGGTCCTGTCTAGGATTCTTTCTAGGTTCCTGCCTTTCTAGGGAGTTTTGTTCTTGCCACCGCGCCTCTCCATTTTCTTTTTTTGCCGTTTGAGGTTTTAGGCTGGGTTTCTTTGTGACATTTGCTGATGTTAAAAGGGCTTTATAAATACATTTGATTCGATTTGATTATCAAGTCTACTGTGTATAGTGTTAAATGTAACCCTGCCTTGTTACAAAGCCTACTGTGTATAGTGTTAAATATAACCCTGCCTTGTTACAAAGTCTACTGTGTATAGTGTTAAATGTAACCCTGCCTTGTTACAAAGACTACTGTGTATAGTGTTAAATATAACCCTGCCTTGTTACAAAGTCTACTGTGTATAGTGTTAAATGTAACCCTGCCTTGTTACAAAGTCTACTGTGTATAGTGTTAAATATAACCCTGCCTTGTTACAAAGTCTACTGTGTATAGTGTTAAATGTAACCCTGCCTTGTTACAAAGCCTACTGTGTATAGTGTTAAATGTAACCCTGCCTTGTTACAAAGTCTACTGTGTGTAGTGTTAAATATAACCCTGCCTTGTTACAAAGTCTACTGTGTATAGTGTTAAATATAACCCTGCCTTGTTACAAAGCCTACTGTGTATAGTGTTAAATGTAACCCTGCCTTGTTACAAAGCCTACTGTGTATAGTGTTAAATGTAACCATGCCTTGTTACAAAGTCTACTGTGTATAGTGTTAAATATAACCCTGCCTTGTTACAAAGTCTACTGTGTATAGTGTTAAATGTAACCCTGCCTTGTTACAAAGCCTACTGTGTATAGTGTTAAATGTAACCCTGCCTTGTTACAAAGTCTACTGTGTGTAGTGTTAAATATAACCCTGCCTTGTTACAAAGTCTACTGTGTATAGTGTTAAATATAACCCTGCCTTGTTACAAAGCCTACTGTGTATAGTGTTAAATGTAACCCTGCCTTGTTACAAAGCCTACTGTGTATAGTGTTAAATGTAACCATGCCTTGTTACAAAGTCTACTGTGTATAGTGTTAAATATAACCCTGCCTTGTTACAAAGCCTACGGTGTATAGTGTTAAATATAACCCTGCCTTGTTACAAAGCCTACTGTCTATAGTGTTAAATATAACCCTGCCTTGTTACAAAGCCTACTGTGTATAGTGTTAAATGTAACCCTGCCTTGTTACAAAGCCTACTGTCTATAGTGTTAAATATAACCCTTCCTTACATAAATCTTACATAATGAATAATTGCAGAAGTTTCTACATTGAAACCATTTTCATTTTTCCACTGCTTAACATTGTGTTTGTATAGAGTGGAATTAATATTTAAAGACATTGTAGAAATTGTTTGCATTGTTTGCATAATGCTCAGGCCTGCTATAGTAGTTCACTGAACTACAGTATGGTTGAGCCGGTTGAATTCCTGCAGGATTCCTGTAGGACATTTTTGTAAGGGTTGTTCATTGAAGTTGTTGTCTCTGGCTCTTTTGATATCAGATTCAGAATGAATAATACGGTTTGTGATAGGTTGAAAGGGTTTGACCCACCTTAGGTCAGGAGTGTTTCCAATTCACATTACCCTACAAGAAAAACCCCAGCGCTATAGTCGTAGCAAAGATGAAAAGGTAAGCTATCTTTTGTAAAAGCCAATGAATAGAACCCAGAGTTTTACCTGACCAGATCATGAGATCAGAAATAACTCCATGCCCCAGAAAAGACGTATACACATTTTTCCACACCACTTTTGAACCTGTGGTGCCACCTCTGGGTCCTAAACAAGACGAATTAAAACAGAAGACTGAGTGACTGAATGACTGAATCAACCAAACAACAAATCTCATTCCATTACTGACAGAAGGTCTTACTGGGGTATCTATCAGTTACACATACAGTACATGTCATTACATACACATAACATGTAGGTCAGATAATAACAAATGACTCAATTAAGCACAGAATAATATGACGCAAATCCAGCAAAATGTATTTTCAGTTTAATCAAATTTTTATTTGTCACATGCCGAATACAACAGGTGTACGTACACCTTACCATGAATTGCTTACTTACAAGCTTTTAACCAACAATAATGAGGCTATATACAAGGCAATGAACAAGGCTATGAACAGTATGTTCATTCCTCAACATACAGAGCCTTGTCCCACATTGCCCACACACACACACACACACACACACACACAAGCGTGCGCACGCACGCGCACACACACACACACACACACAGACACACACACACACACACAGCACCCAAGATGTGTGCGGCAGGCAGGAGGCAGGAGGCAGAGATAAGTAGATAAATCCCTCCTGAAGCAGGCTTGATGGACAGACAGGCCACCGTTAACAATGCTGCGGCTTGTGAGAGCAGGCGCTGATGGGAAGATACCCTGGCATTTGCTGTGTTAAGAAGTGGCCCTTAAAGATTTCACACTTCCAATTTCTTTGAATTATCTGCCATCTCCTGCCTGTCAGTCAGTCTGACAATCTGAGATTCGGGCTCGCCACCGAGTGGGCAGGTTATTGACAAAGCAATCCAGGGTGATATAGCGTACCCTGATAAAACATTAGCCAAACAACACCGCCCGCCCTCGTTACCTCTCTCTCTCAACCCCCCTCTCTCGTTCTCTCTTTATCAAGACAGCTATACTGTCCAACATGAAGGCATAATACCATAATTTTCTCTACGTTAGTTTCATCTCCATGGCCGACATGTACGGCGTGTTCCAAGCCATGTCGTAAATCTGCGACAGATAGTATTACTGTGGATTAGCTCCACTTGAGTCCAGAAGCTGGGATCTACGTTATGTGTTCTGTACTGTACTGCAGCGGCTCCCCTGAATTAATGTCCAAACTAACCACTGATGAAAGTCATGCCTGCGCTTGGCATGAAACAGAATTTTTATCAGATAACGTCTTGATTCACAAGCTGCTTAAGACGGCCTTGATAGAAACATCAGAACATCCCCTACTACTCCAGACGTACAGCACAGTGTACAGTCTGAACACTACATTAATTATTGAGCGCAGACAGATTACACTGCGAGGCTGGAAGTCTAGAGGCGGGCTACAGATGTTTGGAACAGGAGAACAACAACAGATGAGGCAGGGGGTGTAAGGAGTGGTTAAGGGGGCACAGGGGTGGTGAGCCAGGGGTACAGACAGGGGTGTAGGGTCATGGCGTGGGGCTTGTCTGACATGTGGCCTGGCGGGCGGAGGCGGGCGGTTGGGTTGGACCCAGCTCTGTGGCTGGCAGCTCTGGCGATGGCTCATCTCGGCTCTCCCAGGAGTGACAGGCCCAGACATTAAGGCCGGCGGTTTAATTAACTGTGCCACTCTTCCACCTGCTGCCCTCAATATGCTCTGGCCCAGGTGAGCGGTTGCTCACATCTCTAGCTCTCCTTCTCTCTTCTGTCTCTTTCTCTCGCTCCATCCTCTTTTTCAGTCACCCTGTGTATCCGATTTGGACCCTAATAATTTAGCCTCACCCCTGAAGTGAGGGCAATTCCATCAGCTCACCAGACAGAATTAGACAGCTTATTTTTTTGAAGTGCAGAGAATTAATTTCTACATGTGTCCTGCTCCACTGACCTTTCGACTGTTTCTCTACACCCTCCCGCCGTCCCTCCCTGCCTCGTCTCACTTCTCTCTGACTGTTAATTCTGCCCCACCTGGCACTCATCAACCTATTCATTAAGGTCTGATTGGTTCTAGATATTTCCATTCCCTCAAGAAGAACTGAGCTGGAGATCAATCTGAGACACTTTTTAGAGATGCAAATGCATCAGGTGTGTGTGTGTGTGTGTCCGTGTGTGTGTCCGTGTTCGTGTGTGTGTCCGTGTTCGTGTGTGTGTCCGTGTGCCTGTACGTGTGTGTGTCTGTGTGCACGTGTGCACGTGTGTGTGCGCGGTCATATACAGTAAGTATCCCATTTAGTGACCTGACTCATATGGTTTAATCATTTGAATCCTAAACTGAGAATGAATTCTAATTCGCAGAGTGCAACAAATGATCCACTTTGAGTACTCTACTTAAATCGCATTACACTCTCTATAGTGTTGACAATAGATGGAGATAGTAACACACAAAAACCACTCTACAAAGTGTTGAATTAACAGGATTGATGTCCTCAGTGTGGAATTAAAGCCATGTCTACCAGACACAGCTAAAACTAACAAATGGCCCTGTCTCACACTCTAGCTCCATGATGGGGCTGCAGTGGCAGACATATCTACCGTAAGGCCATCAGAATGGTAGACATTCATTCATCAGCTCTGTGAGGAGAGGTGACTTTGAAGTTCTCCACCGTGAGATGAAAGAACGGCCGTGGCCTCAACCCCTGTGTTTATGGAGCCGCACTAGCGCTGGGAGAACTCTTAATGAATTATGTTGATGTATGACCAGTCCTGCTAAAAGCACATGCAGGCGTACACGTGCACGGCCGCAGCAGAACAAGGCCTGAGTTTTCAAATTCAACTCAAGAGTATTTCCTCACCACTTGTAAACCATTTGTATTTACAGAGCCGGGTGACAAGATGTTGGGTACAGGGTAGCATTAATGTTGATGTTTCAGAGAGTAAACAGTTGTGTAGTAGTGCTAAGGTGCAGGTTCTACTTGTCTTTACAGTGAGTTTGTCTTACATGATGTGGTTGTGGAGAAGGAGACAGCTGGGAGACTGTATAGAGGTTGCAGATCTAGGTATAGAATACAACAGAGCCTCCCCCCATCCTTCGGCTAGCCCAGTCCTGTCTCCTCCTCTCCCTCACCACACACAGCGTGTTGTCCTTGTTATGCTGGGGCCTCTGGAGAGAAATTATGGATGCAGCGCAAAAGCTGTAAAATGTGTTGCATCTTCTATTATCTCCATGTTAAAGGCCACAAAAGCTCTTCAGTGAAGTCAGCCATTAACAAATGACAGGTATTGCTATCAGGCTTTTTTATAGCCTATTACGTGCAACGACAGCAGCTGCTGCAGCACCACTAAACAGCCTATCACATTATTTGCTGCTAAAGTCATCTACTATGTCATTTCGCCTCATTTTCTTGACAGTGCTATCAAAAATCCATGGGGCGGGGGGAGTGTATGTAACAGGTAATGTATGTAATAGGTAATATATGTAATAGGTAATGCATGTAACAGGTAATGACTGTTATGGGTCAGGTGCAAGGGCCATTCTCTCTCTCTCACTTCTGCCCCTCTCCATTCTCTCTCTCTTCTGCCACTCTCCATTCTCTCTCACTTCTGCCCCTCTCCATTCTCCCTCTCTTCTGCCCCTCTCCATTCTCCCTCTCTTCTGCCCCTCTCCATTCTCTCTCTCTCTCTCTCTCTTCTGCCCCTCTCCATTCTCTCTCACTTCTGCCCCTCTCCATTCTCCCTCTCTTCTGCCCCTCTCCATTCTCCCTCTCTTCTGCCCCTCTCCATTCTCTCTCTCTTCTGCCCCTCTTCATTCTCTCTCACTTCTGCCCCTCTCCATTCTCCCTCTCTTCTGCCCCTCTCCATTCTCTCTCTCTTCTGCCCCTCTTCATTCTCTCTCACTTCTGCCCCTCTCCATTCTCCCTCTCTTCTCACCCACTCCATTCTCTCTCTTCTCCCCCTCTCATTCTCTCTCTCTTCTCCCCCTCTCCATTCTCTCTCTCTTCTCCCCCACTCCATTCTCTCTCTCTTCTCCCCCTCTCATTCTCTCTCTCTTCTCCCACACTCCATTCTCTCTCTCTTCTCCCCCTCTCCTTTCTCTTTCTCTCCCCTCTCTTCTCTTTTCTTTTGCTCTTTCTCTCCCCTCTCTTCTCTTTTCTTTTGCTCATTCTCTCTCCCTCTCCTTTAGAGAGGGTGTTATAGTGGTATCGTGAATATATAGGGATAAGGGCTTGGGGCTCTACTGCTCTCATGTAATCTAGTAAAACAGATGAAGTCTGATGCACATAGCAGCTGTTCATAAATAATACATTTGGAATGGTGCATGATGGGTAAAATGTATACATACCATTTATCACATGAAAATATGACACCAAATCATGTAGAGTATGTGATTAACAGAAAGTGTCAAACAGACAGACACAGTGTCACGACTCCCACAGAAGGTGGCTCCCCTGCCTGTTCGGGCGGCGCTCGGCGGTCGTCTTCGCCGGTCTACTAGCCGCCACCGATCCCTTTTTCCTTTTCTGTTCGTTTGGTCTTATTGGTTGCACCTGTCGCTTATTTTGGCTTCTTGATTCATGTCTATTTAAGCATGTTAGGACCGCCTATTGTTGTGGGCGGGATTGTTTTCTGTTAGTCAGGGTGTGTGTGTTTGTGTTCCTGTCCGTTGGTGCCCTGTGTTGGGTCGGACAATTTTTCTGTCTATTTACCGCCTATTGTTTTGGGCGTTCATTTGGGAATCCCAATAAATGGTTTTCCCCAGTTCCTCTGCTCTCTGCATTGACTCTGCACTCACCACTCCAGGCGATTGTGACACACAGAGACAGATATGGTCAGATATGGACAAATGCAGGTAAAAGTGAGACTGTTGCAATGACTCAGTTTCTTAATTTAGCATTGGTATAATAATGTTACATATGTGTGTGTGTGAGTGTGTTAATTTGGATGTAGGATGTGTTTCCTGTCAGTGCAAGATTACGGTGGGCCACAGGGCCTCAACGAAGCCAGGAGCAACCAGGAACGACAATCTGGCCATCACCATTCATTCTATGGAACACAATTGTAAAGAAAATCAACCCATCATTTCGATAAGCAGAGACTTTGTATGTGTGGTCTTATGCAAAGCCTTTAACTGAAATCACTTGAGCTATACAGGAAGTGAAGTGGTGCCCGGAAAATAACCTTTCCCTCAACATCAGCTAAACTTAGGAGCTGATCGTGGGCTACAGGAGACAGAAGAGGGAGCATTCCCCCAATACTCATCGACAGGGCAGCAGTGGATGAGGTCAAAAGTTTAAAGTTCCTCGGTGTGCACATCACTGAGGACCTGAAATGGTCTCACCACACTGACACCGCAAACAGCGCCTCTACAACCTCAGATGGATGAAGAAATGTTCCATTCTGTCAGGCTGCATCACCACTGGTACGCAAATACAGCGCCTCTACAACCTCAGCCGGCAGAATAAATGAGCCATTTTGTAGAGCTGCATCACCGCCTGGTACGACAATGCACCGAGCTCAACCCCCTCACCCTCCAACGCATCACTGTGGGCACGCTGCCTGCCCTCCAGGACATTTACAGCACACAGTGTCTGACAGACGGAGACAGTACAGGTGCATCAGTGCCAACACAGAGAGACTAAAAAACAGCTTCTATTACCAGACCATCAGACTGTTTATCAGCCATCGCTAGCCATCTACCAGGTGATGCACGCTCACAAAACATACACACAAGCTATCACACACACACTGGATTCTAATATATCTAATATATTACTAATATATCTACTGTTGTACATACCATTCTTAGAACATCTTGTGTAAATACATATAGATTGCATTATTTATTATTAGTTGTGGACTTGATTGACGTGTTACTGCATTGTTAGGAGCTAGTGACATAAGAATGTTATAGCTGCACCCGCTATAAAATCTGCTAAACTGTATATATACACTTTGATTTGATTTGAATGTGTTTATGTATAGAAAACATGCATTTTTCCCTTCTTTGCATCAAGTATATTCATTTTTGGGGGAGAGAAACAGACACCAGGCATCACATATCTGAAATGAAACACCCAACTAGCTAATTAAAATCTGAAGTTGGACAAAGCAAAAGCACTTGGAGGTACTGTAGACTCTACAATTTACGTCTGTCACTTCTATTGCATCTGCTCAGAGTCCCATTCACTGGTCTGTTCCTTCCTTTGTTGGGAAGTGTAGAGCCCCAACTATTTAAAATCACCTCCTACCTACAGAGCGCATTGTTCCTGCTCCTCTGTGGACTCGTAATGAGCCAACCACCACAAAAACACCACCAAATGAATGAGTCATTATGGGACCGAACCAGGACCGCTCTAAACCCCCCACACACACACACACTTAATCCTCACTCTCAGGCAGAAAGACCCTAACACCTCCCTATCAATTAGAGGCTATTACAGGGCTCCCTACTCGCAGGCCTGAGAAAGAGGGCCTTCACAGAGTGTGTGCTGGAGAGAATAGGAGGGTTGCATGAAGAGCCCTAAAGGTGTACCTCTTTCAAACCAGGCCCCATCCATTATGCCAGTGACTAAGACCCCCAAGAGTAATGTGTAGTCTCTGAAAGACTTGGTGACTCAAATGTCTGCAGGCAGGGGGCTTTTGGGGAGGGAACAGCCCCCCCCCTCCATACTGTAGAGTCAAATTATATCATCACTCGCCCTTGATAAACTAAGGGGCACGTTATGGGAGAATTTAATGTAGTAAGGTACATGGTGGGTTTTTTCTTACTTCAAGAATCAACTGCAGTGCATTAGCATCACAGCAATAATAGGATTGCACATAGATTGAAATAGAAAGTCAAGTTTCAGAGAAAAGTATCTCTTTCATTGCTTGTGGCTATATCTCTTTTCTGAATTGTTTTAACAAAATGAAGCAAACAGCAGACAGGCATCTAAACAGGAAAATGAATGTACTGTAGCTATTGATTTCTCAGAGAACATTATATGTCTCTCTTCAAAACGGTTGAGGAATGCGGTTGCAATATCCCCGGGCAATACCTCCTACTTCTTAGTCTTTGTTCAGAGCAAAAAGGCAGTTTTACATTGCCAGCATTTTATTTTTGGTATTTTTCTGATAGGAAAGTATCTTCTCATTCACACAGGCACTGTTCATTGGCTTTTGAAGCTCCAGTACATTTCAACCCAATCCCTCTGAGACAGAATGGATGAGATCACATGGGTTTGAAGAGGTTTAGAATGGCAAATCCTGCTGAAACTGTCATTTCCACTCGGAGACGTCAATTTGGTGTGTGAAACATGGTCCCGGGAGAGCCTGGATAGCCTGGGAGCCTTCTGACAAGAGCAGAGGGCCTGGGTATCAGACCAGACTCACCTGGAGAAGAAAGGCATTTCACAGTGCATGTCAGAGAGAGGGAGAGGGAGAGGGAGAAAGAAAGAGAGAGCGAGAGAGAGAGAGAGAGAGAGAGAGCAAAGTGACGAGATAAGGAAAAAAGACAGACAGTCAGACGGGCAGACAGACGGACAGTCGGAAGGTCAGACAGTCGGACAGACAGTCAGACAGACAGACAGTCAGTCTTCTTCGATGGAGCCATGTCTTTTCAGTCTGTAGTCCAGTATACATTAGTGTTAGTCATAGAAATAGAAAGGGAGTCTCCATTCAAAGTGTAAGAGCTTTGCACACCTGGACTGTGCAATATTTGTACATGATTCTATTTAAAATTCTTCAAGCTCTGTCAAGTTGGTTGTTGATTAGTGCTAGATGGTGGGTGGGGGGGGGGGTTCTACTAAACTAACATATGTAATTGTTTTAAGATGGTCATATCAAATATCAATAATCAATTAGATGTTTGATTTAGTTTTTTTTTGTTATGAAACATTGAATTTATCCATACTGCTATTAGCACATAGAAACGCATTGAATAACAGCTTCATACATGCATGGACAGATAGTCCAGAAAAAAATATCTAAAGGACGTTATAACTTAGTGACATATTGCAAACAAGATACATGTTTTGGAATATTTTGGAATATTTGTATTATGTTGAAGTGAGCACAGAACAACAGGTGAGTCCAAAAATGTAGTGTATGCCAGGGAGATATGTATCCTGTAGCTAAGAATGTAATAACAAGTGTATGTTGTGTAGTAAGCTGTTAGTAGCCCATGTGCCTCACCCTAATAATTTGGTATATTTCCCCCTTCTGAATTGGTGGTGCACATGTAGCCAATAACCTGTTTTAGAGAAATGTAATCATTAAATGTTGTAAGAGCTTTCATTGTCTGCTTATATGCCCCCTTTATTTATCCTACGGTTCTAACTTGGTGTGCAGGGAGAACACTGTAAGAACGGACCATGTTCTGAATTATGTTGCTGTACATTTCAGAAGTGCAGAACAAATAGTTATCTTAACTACGTCCATTCTAGCTCGCTCATCAAAATTACGGATTGCCTCTGTCGCTTGTCGTCCCCTTATGCCATAGTTTGTACATCTCAATTGTCAGTAGAAACCACATTTGTTTAAGCAAGTCAGCTGTTTCAGCTGTGTTTTTTTAACAGGTAGTAAATGAGGCTGAATGAACTATTTCGCTGCCAGACAAGGCTCTACTGATAGCCAGGTGTAGCAGCAGTAAGGTGTGCGGACTGCTGTTGGGACTCTGCTGTTGGGACAAGTTTTTGTACTGTAGGCCCTAGCAGTTTGTGGGCACCGTTTGTCACCATTATAGTGCAATTGATGTATTGTTTAGTGTTGTGTTGTCGCTTTAGTGGCATGCATCCTGCTGACCCTGCTGGTCATCTATGAACATTTGAACATCTTAGCCATGTTCTGTTATAATCTCCACCTGGCACAGCCAGAAGAGGACTGGCCACCCCTCATAGCCTGGATCCTCTCTAGGTTTCTTCCTAGGTTCTGGCCTTTCTAGGGAGTTTTTCCTAGCCACCATGCTTCTACACCTTCATTGCTTGCTGTTTGGGGTTTTAGGCTGGGTTTCTGTACAGCACTTTGTGACATCAGCTGATGTAAGAAGGGCTTTATAAATCAATTTGATTGATCCCAAGTATTTTTTATTTTTTTGCCCCACCAAGATTGACATGCTAAAATCATCACTGTTCAAATGTATTAAAAATCGCTATACAAATAACGTTTTTATTATTATTAACTCATGACTGTAATTAAAGCTCTGTGACAACTGATGCAACATCCAGGTAAAAGGAAAAGTCCTTTATCCAAGAAATATTTCCATCAGCAAACAGGCACAAACGAGGACACCATCATCTGTGAAGGAATGTCAGCGGTCATAAGCATTGTTGATGGGACAACACTTAAACACGGGCTTTGAACAAATAAAATGTCTACATTTTCTTGCTAAACATGTTGAGAAGTGTAAAATGGCCCATAATATCAAAGCTATTAACTCTAACATACAGCCTGTAGATGGTGATATGGAACTCCATTGGCAGATCATTACAATGTTCTCTCATTATTGTTGTTTTGACACTTAAACACAGTCACACATGCAGATGTTACACTTTATTTCAGCCATAACGAAGCATGTACAAGTTAGGTTTTATTTGCTAATGATGGAAACTTAGCGTTTCAAACATGATTCAATAGCTTGTTTTCATGGCAAGTAAAGCATATCAAAACTGGAGAGATGGTTGCTTTAAAGACGCTGTCCAAAAGTATCTTTGAAAAAGGTTATAAACTAACAGCCGTGCCTTGCTTGGACTAACACTCGCACTCGTCTTTTCTTGCCAGCAACGACTTTGCTGATAGCTACTTTTATCGAAGAAAAATGATCTTACTATGACTTTAAGATGAATCCACTAACTGTAAGTCTCTCTGGACCAGAGCATCTGCTAAATGACTAAAATGTAAATGAAAAATGTTCAGTAAAGGAAACTTGGACTATTCTCACTACTTCGAATCTCTGGAGACAGGAACTAAACTTTTTAAGTCTAATGCAACGTCATTAAAAGAAGCAAATGGTCACAAGTGTATTGTGCCGGTGAGAGGGTCTACTCGATGACACATTGGATTTATGATATTTAAACTCCAAATTATTTGGACAACCAGCAGCCAAACTGTACACTCAGTACACCTACTGAGTCTTATAACGGGCCTGGGATCAAATCGATGGGGCCAGCCATGAAACTGAAAGATTCAATGAGCTAAAATACAATGTGCTGTAAAATATTAATGTGTGTGGTAAAATTGTGCTGGTGGTAATATTTTAAATTGATGCTGTCTATAAAAGAGGCATATCTCTATTTATTTACAAGCAGTGATAGTGGATGGGGTCTTGGTTTATGAATATCGACTCAGGCTCCTAGGTAAGTGCCTATAAATCTGAGAGGAATCTTTGTGAAGTTTTCCTGGCGACATAACTTCAGGTCTAACAGCCTTATTCTTTCACTTGATGTTTAAACATTTAGATGGGCCTTGACTGACTACAGTTGCATACGTTTTTTAATTAAAGGGGTCCATTTTGAGAATGTCAAACAAGATAAATAATTATACTAAATGAATCTAAAGATGAAACATTGACCTTGCCTTTATAGGGAATTGGAACATCCTAAAAAGGATCACTGTGAGATCTTCAATGGTCCATACCGTCATAGTAGAGTGCATGCGAACACACACACGCGCACAAATACACACACACACACACACCTAAATAACTCTTCCGATACTTTCTGCTTAATGTTTTCCTATCTTTCAAAATAAGTGCCTAGCCTACCAGTTCAGCTTCTCTTCCAGCTCCTTCTATGTTAGGAGCAGTGGCAAAATGTGTGCACTAGAGACTGTCGATTCACATGTACTGCATAGCGTATGCCAATTGAATTATCCCGAGAATCCATAATAAACAGTTGTATTTGTTATTTTCGCTATGTAACCCTTGTGAATGATTGTTGTGTGTTCTTTTTTACTCACCTTATATGTCCTACGAGAGCCACCTCACCTGCCTACGCTAACAGTTGTTATGCTAGCTCACGAAGGAGAGTTGGGGCTAGTACACCGAGCAGTTTATAAAGAATTTCTATCACAGGCATATAGCCTAAGCAGGCTACGGCTGGGAAACCCGGGAGAACTCGGATTTAATGTGAAAATACTGTAATGTAGAAACAAATTGACTGGCTAAATTATTTATAAACTGCTTAGGCGTATTAGCTACAACTGTCCTCACATTGGTGATCTAACAAAACTGTTTAAAGCAGGCAGGTACGGTGGCTCTCTTAGAACATATAAGATGAGTCAAAAGGAACACACTATAATCATTCACAAGAGTTACATAGCGAACATAACAAACAACTGTTTATTATCGATTCTCGTGACAGTTCAGTTGGCATATGTTACCAGTGCATGTGAATTGAAGATATCTAATCACACACAAATGTTGACGCTGTTGACGCTCACAGCCCGTATGTTTTCTCTCATCCACTCCTGTGCATTCTAATTCCAGTGTGTACACGCTCGTTCACACGTTTTCCTTTGATTTGGGCTTCCCGTTTGCATCCAAAAGCGTGACCTCATCTCTAATGAGCAGGGCTATAACTTCACACCCCTCGGGCAAGGCCAGCTGCAGAGCTATGAGTTCATACAGATGTATGATGCGCCTCACAGGGTGACTCATTCCCTCTCCTTCTATTCACTGGAACTGTGATGCATGTATCTCTTTGGTTGGGGTTCTAAAGTTCAGCTCATGAGGGTGATTGCATTAGTTATTAATGGTGCCCTGGTTGGCGGACCCAGTGATGATGGACAAAGAGGTCCATATCCTTGGGCTATGATCATACTGGAATTGGTATTATGAGTGCTGATTTCTTTCCTGGGAGAGTTCAGAGGGCTAAATCAAAGTGTTTCACACTGAACTCTGGTCCTGGCTTTATGTATAAGGCTTTCGCTGCAGAAATGGTTTGTTCTGCCTCTTATTGAAGTGCAGCCGTAAATACACCTCGAGCTGATGTCACTGTGGACTAATACATGGGAAATGGCTCCAAAGCCTCATTGATCGAACTCTGTAATAAATCATTTCCTACCGAGGTGACTGAGAAATCTCCTGCTCTCCTTCCCTCGCTCCTCCCTTCTCCTGTATTTTTCTCTTTCCCAGTCTTCCTCAAGGCCCCTTCTTCCTCAAGACTAAACCTTCTGACCCACTCCCTCCATCTTCATCTCAACATCCGTTCCCTGTTGCTAGCTGACACAAGCTATCAGTTCACACCCCTTGTCCAGAGGGAGAGGTGTTAAAGGAGTCCAGGATATGTCACAGCAGACTTAAAAGGGCTCCCTATGATACAGGGGTCCAGACTGAAAAGGGCTCCCTATGATACAGGGGTCCAGACTTAAAAGGGCTCCCTATGATACAGGGGTCCAGACTGAAAAGGGCTCCCTATGATACAGGGGTCCAGACTGAAAAGGGCTCCCTATGATACAGGGGTCCAGACTGAAAAGGGCTCCCTATGATACAGGGGTCCAGACTGAAAAGGGCTCCCTATGATACAGGGGTCCAGACTGAAAAGGGCTCCCTATGATACAGGGGTCCAGACTGAAAAGGGCTCCCTATGATACAGGGGTCCAGACTGAAAAGGGCTCCCTATGATACAGGGGTCCAGACTGAAAAGGGGAGGGAAAGCTTGTTAAGTCAATACCTCATATATTCTATCATTTTTGTTGTGACTTTGATAGAAATGTAAGGCTACACCAATAAATAGCTAGCCTCTTTTCTGTGATCATAGTACATCACAGTACATGCAGTACACCAATCCTGAACAGTTCATAAGGGTAACAGGCAATTGACCAGAGGCAAGTTGGTTCAAATCCCCAGATGAAGGAAGTGTTCTCATAATGACACTTCTCAGAACAGCTTCAGTCTCAGCTACTCCTCAGAGGCCTCTGCAGGCTAAGACGGTGTGACCATTTTGTTCCTCTTCTTCATGTTTCTGTCTAAAACTTAATTTTCGACTATACATTGCATGAACCCAACGTTGAGTAATGATTTTGGTTTAATTATGGGAATTATGGGAAATATAGTTCTACCGAGGTACTAATATCATTAGGGGTTTGAAACAATTGGTTTAATGCAGCCTGTATTGTAGATAATCAGTCAACATATTTTTTTACATTGCACTGGTTCAAAGAAGGCAGTTTAGTTTCTGATCATTTGTTGACAGCGTCTTTCCAGGCATCATTACATTATTTGTGGCATGTTAAATTAGAATAGAAAAGGTATAAACTGCTCACCGTTTGTCCTCCGGATTTAGCACTTACAGCTCACTGTCAATTAAAATTCCCCTTCCTGGTTTTGAAGTAGTAAATATTGCCACCACTTCCTGAAACATGGAACCTGTGTTTTCTCCTCACAGCTGTGTTTATTGTGTTTCCCACAATAAAGGGATGTTAAGCACAGTTGCACTAATTGAAAGTGATATGGAGATGTAGAACGCTGGTCACCTCATTCTGTTTCTATACTGTTGTTTACGCTCTGTGTATGTATATACTGTATACTATACTATACATAGCCCATACCCCTGTCTGCGCATTATGCCCTGAATATATTCTACCATGCCCAGAAACCTGCTCCTCTTATTCTCTGTCCCCAACGCTCTAGGCGACCAGTTTTGATAGCCTTTAGCCGCACCCTCATACTACTCCTTCTCTGTTCCGCGGGTGATGTGGAGGTAAACCCAGGCCCTGCATGTCCCCAGGCACCCTCATTTGTTGACTTCTGTGATCAAAAAAGCCTTGGTTTCATGCATGTCAACATCAGAAGCCTCCTCCCTAAGTTTGTCTTACTCACTGCTTTAGCACACTCTGCTAACCCTGATGTCCTTGCTGTGTCTGAATCCTGGCTCAGGAAGGCCACCAAAAATTCAGAGATCTCCATACCCAACTATAACATCTTCCGTCAAGATAGAACTGCCAAAGGGGGAGGAGTTGCAGTTTACTGCAGAGATAGCCTGCAAAGTAATGTCATACTTTCCAGGTCCATACCCAAACAGTTCGAACTACTAATTTTGAAAATTACTCTCTCCAGAAATAAGTCTCTCACGGTTGCCGCCTGATACCCACCCCCCTCAGCTCCCAGCTGTGCCCTGGACACCATTTGTGAATTGATCGCCCCCCATCTAGCTTCAGAGTTTGTTCTGTTGGGTGACCTAAACTGGGATATGCTTAACACCCCGCCAGTCCTACAATCTAAGCTAGATGCCCTCAATCTCACACAAATCATCAAGGAACCCACCAGGTACAACCCTAACTCTGTAAACAAGGGCACCCTCATAGACGTCATCCTGACCAACTGGCCCTCCAAATACACCTCCGCTGTCTTCAACCAGGATCTCAGGGATCACTGCCTCATTGCCTGTATCCGCTACGGAGCCGCAGTCAAACGACCACCCCTCATCACTGTCAAACGCTCCCTAAAACACTTCTGTGAGCTGGCCTTTCTAATCGACCTGGCCCGGGTATCCTGGAAGGACATTCACCTCATCCCGTCAGTTGAGGATGCCTGGTCATTCTTTAAAAGTAACTCACCATTTTAGATAAGCATGCTCCGTTAAAAAAATGCAGAACTAAGAACAGATACAGCCCTTGGTTCACCCCAGACCTGACTGCCCTCGACCAGCACAAAAACATCCTGTGGCGGACTGCAATAGCATTGAATAGTCCCCGTGATATGCAACTGTTCAGGGAAGTCCGGAACCAATACACGCAGTCAGTCAGGAAAGCTAAGGCCAGCTTCTTCAGGCAGAAGTTTGTATCCTGTAGCTCCAACTCCAAAAAGTTCTGGGACACTGTGAAGTCCATGGAGAACAAGAGCACCTCCTCCCAGCTGCCCACTGCACTGAGGCTAGGTAACACGGTCACCACTGATAAATCCATGATTATCGAAAACTTCAATAAGCATTTCTCAACGGCTGGCCATGCCTTCCGCCTGGCTACTTCAACTTCGGCCAACAGCTCCGCCCCCCCCCGCAGCTCCTCGCCCAAGCCTCTCCAGGTTCTCCTTTACCCAAATCCAGATAGCAGATGTTCTGAAAGAGCTGCAAAACCTGGACCCGTACAAATCAGCTGGGCTTGACAATCTGGACCCTCTATTTCTGAAACTATCTGCCACCATTGTCGCAACCCCTATTACCAGCCTGTTCAACCTCTCTTTCATCTCGTCTGAGATCCCCAAGGATTGGAAAGCTGCCGCAGTCATCCCCCTCTTCAAAGGGGGAGACACCCTGGACCCAAACTGTTACAGACCTATATCCATCCTGCCCTGCCTATCTAAGGTCTTCGAAAGCCAAGTCAACAAACAGGTCACTGACCATCTCGAATCCCACCGTACCTTCTCCGCTGTGCAATCTGGTTTCCGAGCCGGTCATGGGTGCACCTCAGCCACACTCAAGGTACTAAACGATATCATAACCGCCATCGATAAAAGACAGTACTGTGCAGCCGTCTTCATCGACCTTGCCAAGGCTTTCGACTCTGTCAATCACCATATTCTTATCGGCAGACTCAGTAGCCTCGGTTTTTCGGATGACTGCCTTGCCTGGTTCACCAATTACTTTGCAGACAGAGTTCAGTGTGTCAAATCGGAGGGCATGCTGTCCGGTCCTCTGGCAGTCTCTATGGGGGTGCCACAGGGTTAAATTCTCAGGCCGACTCTTTTATCTGTGTATATCAATGATGTTGCTCTTGCTGCGGGCGATTCCCTGATCCACCTCTACGCAGACGACACCATTCTATATACTTTCGGCCCGTCTTTGGACACTGTGCTATCTAACCTCCAAACAAGCTTCAATGCCATACAACACTCCTTCCGTGGCCTCCAACTGCTCTTAAACGCTAGTAAAACCAAATGCATGCTTTTCAACCGGTCGCTGCCTGCACCTGCATGCCCGACTAGCATCACCACCCTGGATGGTTCCGACCTAGAATATGTGGACGTCTCTAAGTACCTAGGTGTCTGGCTAGACTGCAAACTCTCCTTCCAGACTCATATCAAACATCTCCAATCGAAAATCAAATCAAGAGTCGGCTTTCTATTCCGCAACAAAGCCTCCTTCACTCACGCCGCCAAGCTTACCCTAGTAAAACTGACTATCCTACCGATCCTCGACTTCGGCGATGTCATCTACAAAATGGCTTCCAACACTCTACTCAGCAAACTGGATGCAGTCTATCACAGTGCCATCCGTTTTGTCACTAAAGCACCTTATACCACCCACCACTGCGACTTGTATGCTCTAGTCGGCTGGCCCTCGCTACATATTCGTCGCCAGACCCACTGGCTCCAGGTCATCTACAAGTCCATGCTAGGTAAAGCTCCGCCTTATCTCAGCTCACTGGTCACGATGGCAACACCCATCCGTAGCACGCGCTCCAGCAGGTGTATCTCACTGATCATCCCTAAAGCCAACACCTCATTTGGCCGCCTTTCGTTCCAGTACTCTGCTGCCTGTGACTGGAACGAATTGCAAAAATCGCTGAAGTTGGAGACTTTTATCTCCCTCACCAACTTCAAACATCAGCTATCTGAGCAGCTAACCGATCACTGCAGCTGTACATAGTCTATTGGTAAATAGCCCACCCTTTTCACCTACCTCATCCCCATACTGTTTTTATTTATTTACTTTTCTGCTCTTCTGCACACCAATATCTCTACCTGTACATGACCATCTGATCATTTATCACTCCAGTGTTAATCTGCAAAATTGTAGTTATTTGCCTACCTCCTCATGCCTTTTGCACACATTGTATATAGACCCCCCCTTTGTTTTCTACTGTGTTATTGACTTGTTAATTGTTTACTCCATGTGTAACTCTTTGTTGTATGCTCACACTGCTATGCTTTATCTTGGCCAGGTCGCAGTTGCAAATGAGAACTTGTTCTCAACTAGCCTACCTGGTTAAATAAAGGTGAAATAAATTTTTTTAATTAAAATTAAAATATACCTTCTACTGTACATACCATTTTCAATCCAAATGAATACTGTCGTTACACACCACGTATTTATATTCTGTATTCTGACAGATGCTCACTCTAATATATCTATCCTGGGTTGTTGATTGGATCCATTCTGTCATTTCTTTATTTCTTTTTTTACATGATCTGTGTATTTGTATTGTATTTGTGAGGCATTCTACAGCACTGTTGGATCTAGTAACATAAGCATTTCACTGCACCTGCTATAACACCTGCAAATATGTGTACGTGACCAATAAACTTTGATTTGATTTGAGTGAGAGAGATGGTGATATCAAAACTGATGATTATGGTTTAGCATAAAGCCTCCAGCAGTGAGGTTTGACTTTACAGGAGTGATTGTGCAGTGAGGTTTGACTTTACAGGAGTGCTTGTGCAGTGAGATTTGACTTTACAGGAGTGATTGTGCAGTGAGGTTTGACATTACAGGAGTGATTGTGCGGTGAGGTTTGACTTTACAGGAGTGATTGTGCGGTGAGGTTTGACATTACAGGAGTGATTGTGCAGTGAAGTTTGACATTACAGGAGTGCTTGTGCAGTGAGGTTTGATTTACAGGAGTGATTGTGCAGTGAGGTTTGACATTACAGGAGTGCTTGTGCAGTGAGGTTTGACATTACAGGAGTGATTGTGCAGTGAGGTTTGACATTACAGGAGTGCTTGTGCAGTGAGGCTTGACATTACAGGAGTGCTTGTGCAGTGAGGTTTGACTTTACAGGAGTGATTGTGCAGTGAGGTTTGACAATACAGGAGTGCTTGTGCGGTGAGGTTTGACATTACAAGAGTTATTGCGCAGTGAGGTTTGACATTTCAGCAGTGCTTGTGATGTTGCAACAGATATTAGGGAACAGTAGAATCCAGGCCACTTTTCCACATGCATACGTGTTTTTCTTTTCACATAAAACCATGTCATGTTATGTCACAAACTGTCTTGAGATTTGTCATATTTTGGGAGACTTTAAAAAATAACTTTAGTCACATTTTATTTTTGCATTATATTTTGGTCGCAATTCAAAATTGTATGTCTCATAATGTCTCAGACACCTGGAAGTAATTTGGTTTGACCTAGTATCCTGCTCCATACAATGTGACCATCCACACATTTCAGAATATGCAGCTAGCTACTCACTTACTGATGGTAGCGCTTAGCTGTGTAGAGCCCAAACCATTTCAACTCCCTATTTACAGTAACAATCTCCCGGTTGTCTTTCAGGAAGCTGTGCTTTTTCTGATTCATTTAGCTGTAAGGCAGGCAGTGATAAGACATAACCAATACTTCCTTCAGAACATGCCAACTCTGACATAATCCAATCAGGTCCATTTTTATCAGCTTTTGTTTAGTCTTTTTTGCTTCCCTTTTTGACTTTCCTTTGGTTCCAGCAACGACTAGAAAACCTGAAATTACACAATTCAGTTGCACTTGTATGGCGGAGTGGCTTCCATCCAAACAGCTTTTCTGCAGAGAAATCCTTGAAGACCCACACACATTTAAATCTGTCCCTGAGGGCAACAGGCTCCATATACTGCCAAGATAAAATGATCCAGGCCAAAATAGAAAAAAACTATTTTTTAGGGACTTACCATGGCAACAAAACAGCATGTCAACCTTCTGGTATGGAATGTATTCTGCTGAGGAGTGAATACAGTGATGCCTGCTGTAGGAGAGCTGAGGAAAAGCACAGCACATTTCAGGGCCCAGCCTCACACATGTATGCAGTGGGAAGAGAGACAATGTGGTAATAACAGACGAGGTGTCAGGGTGCTGAAAAGACGGTTAAACGGTCATTTGTGAGAAGAAGACACATAACAGACTGGTGGTGGCAGAGCCGTAAGGACCCTGTCACAAAGTGACACAGGGCCTCCCCTGAAATAAACCTGTCAGGCCCGGCCCAACCCCGCCTCCACTCAGAGAAGGGAGACCTCGAACATTTGGTTGTGACTTCTCTGATCATGGTTGTGACTTCATTGTGTCTCCAGAACTTACCAGGTGTTGTGAATAAATGTGTGATATCTTTAACGTATGAAGAAACAGACACAAAGCTACCCAGACTTGCCATCAAATGCTCTAAGAACTAGACTCTGACAAACATGAAGGTGGTAGGTGCGAGGAGACAGCGAAGGCGCCAAGGCAGGAGCGGCCCACAAAAAAGTTACAAGAGGAGACTTTCTGAGACTCTCCATCCGCACCTAATTGCACAAATACTCTTTGGTAAATCTCGCACAAGCTCCTTTGCCTCATATTAAAAAGAGGGAGAAATCTGCCGCCCAGTTCCTGACGCCATGCTGTGCCACCTTCATGCCGAGCCGTCGATACGCCATGAAGATATTTCCAGTCCTCCTAACATCTGACAAAGACACAAACTCTGAGAGGAGGAATGAATAAGAAAATGAGTGTGGGATGCTCCAAAATAAAACCCCTGCCACATTTTGTCTTTTTTCTTTTCAGCATACAGGCATATTCCAGAGAGCTTCCTGTGCAAACACAATCAGTTGGGTGGAGGAATGATGAAAAGCCGTTACACTTATTATAGGAGAAAATAACAAGCTCTCGTGAAGGGCTTGATTGTTTTAGATCTTGTAAGAGGAGTGTAAAGTAGAGCTAAGTCTACATTATGGGATACTGCCGCTACATTGCTTTTGATTTTCTGTCAACATCCCTCTTACAAAAATATGCAGCAGTATTTACTAAATGCATTGAGGCCAAGAAATTGATTGGACATATAATTCCTCTTCTGCCATCCAAATTGTGTCAACCAGTTGAAAGATGGATGCATCTTTCATTTTCATATACTGTGGGGACCTAGAGAATAGTTGACAGCTCACTATGGGCGTAGTCACTGCAACTAAACCAAACATGCATTAGGATGAAACGTAAAAGGAAGACCTTGCAGGGCTCAGTTGTCTGGCACAGTGGAGGCTCCTCTGTGAAATTTCATAAAAATAAACTTCAGTAGCTAGCTAGCTACCAGCACGAGTGTGGAGTTTTCTCCGCCAGAATGGTAGAATGGCCAACACTGCTGAAAATGTTGCAGACTTTTTGTTGAAGAACACCTTTCTTTCTCTGGGGTACACAGAAAAGGTGGAAATTAAAAGCGATGGTCGACCTCTGCCTGAGATCAGTTTCATGAAGAAGGATGAAAAGGTGAGGGTGTTCAATACCAACAGGTATCAAAAATATAGCTGGTCAACAGGGAGCCTTTCATCAAGCTGCCTGTATTGCTGGCCTTGCCTGCTTTTTGGAAGCTCTGAGCCTTGGTCAAAAGATGGGTACAGTGACCTGATTAACATTGATCGTTCAACTAAACAAAGTAAAAGAAAGCAGGGCATGCAAGAATTTGCTTCTAAAGGACACGATGAGAGGGAAAGTTTAGTTAACAAGGGCAACTACAAGGAGCTTGCAGAGGTAATTACACATTATGATGCTTAACTTGGTGAACATCTCAAACTTTCAACTGTCTTTTCTGGAATGTTTTGATAGCTTCCATCGCATCTTCCACTGTAAGAATGTCTTCCCTAATAATAATAATAATGTAAAATTAACAAATGTACAGAAAGACCTGTGTGAAGGCCAACTTACAGAAGAGGAACTTTTTGAGGCATTAAAATCTTTTCAGTCTGGAAAAACACCCAGGCTTGACAGTATACCAGTAGAGGGACATCAGACCTTTTTTGATGTACTCAAAGAACCATTGTTAGCATGTTTTAATTACTCTTATACAAATGGTAGACTTTCATGTACTCAACAAGAAGATATTATTTCATTACTACTAAAACAGGACTCAGGTGGTAAGTATAAAGATCCAGTCCAAAACTAGAAGCCTCTAACACTTCAATTATGTGATGTGAAAATCCCGGTGAAATGCATAGCACATAGAATAAAAAGGTTTAACCAGATATTGTTCATCCTGATCAAACAGGTTTTTTACATGGAAGATATATTGGAGATAGTATACGACAATTACTTCAAACAATTGAACATTATGAAATATCGAAAATACCAGGCCTTATCTTCATAGCAGATGTTGAAAAGGTGTTTGATAAAGTATGACTAGAATGTATATATAAATGCCTAGATTACTTTAATTCTGGTGAATCTCTTATACAACGGGTTAAAGTTATGTACATCAACCCCAGATGTAAAATAGTAAATAATGGTTACTTCTCAGAAATTATTGAGCTTTTAAGAGGAGTAAAACAAGGCTGTCCGTTGTCTCCATATCTATTTATTATGGCCATTGAAATGCTAGCTATTAAACATTGATCCAACAAGAACATCAAGGGGTTAGAAATCCAGGGGAGAAAAACAAAAGTGTCAATTTATGCCGATGACTCTAGTCCGCAATCTGGATCCCTGCACAGTCTCATTGAATATCTTGATCACTTTTCTAGTCTCTCTGGATTGAAACCTAATTATGACAAGTGTACCATATTACGTATTGGATCGTTAAAAAATACAGTGTTTACACTACCTTGTAGTTTATCAATAAAATTGGCAGATGGTGAAGTAGACATACTTGGTATTCACATCTCAAAAAATATAAATGAACTTATAACAATTAATTTCAATAGAAAGTTCGCAAAAATAGATAACATTCTGCAACCATGAAGAGGTAAATACTTGTCTATTTATGGAAAAATCACATTTATTAACTCTATGGTCCTGTCACAGTGCACTTACTTACTAATGGCACTGCCTATTCCAGATGACTCATTTTTTAAATCATATGAGCAAAACATATTTCATTTTATTTGGAATGCTAAGCCAGAGAAAATAATAATTAATATGAGTTTGGGGGCTAAAATGATCAAATATTAAAACGTTAAACCTCTCATTAAAAGCTTCACTCATACACAAATTATACTTGAACCCAAAATGATTCTCCAGTAAACTATTAAGAAAGGCTCATCCTTTGTTTAAGAATTGTATTTTTGCATTCATACAGATTACAACTTCTCATTTCCTACTAATTGAAATTGAAATGTTGTTTAAAGTATTGCCCTTTCTTAAACAAGCCATACAAAGCTGGTTACAATTTCAGTTTTATCCTCCAGAGAAGATCAAACAAATATTACAAAAGATGTTATGGTTAAACTCAAATATACTGATTAATACATTTAAAAAAACATTCTTTATGGATTACATTTTTTTTAAATGATATTTATTAATGATATTATGTATAGAAATGGAGGAGTTATGTCATATATGCAGTTATCGAAAAATATATGGGAATATCTGCTCAATCCAGATTGAACATGGAGGAGGCAAGTGGATAAGGGAGAAGGTAGGGAACTTGTTTGCCTGCCATATATTAAAGATACAAATTGGCTGAAAGGAACTGGCATAAATAGAAAAATATTCCAGTTTCATCTGAGGACAAACATGTTGACAGCTGTGCCAGACAGGTTGCAAAACAAATGGGAGGAGATTTTCGAAGTACCAATTCCATGGCACATGGTTTATGAACTGGTACAAAAAACTACACTTGATTTTCAATTTAAATTGTTATATAAAATTCTATGTCAAATGTATATGTAGCAAAAAACCTGCAAAAGAAACACAGATATTTGTCCCCGAAGAGGGGGAGGGACTAATAATGAAAATAAATATATATAAAACAAATTCTACTGTCTTTTCTGGGATGTTGAAAACAATTCTGAATAATTTGATAGCTTCTATTGCATCATCGATTAAAAGTTCAATTAAAGGGAGAGGTTGACGCAACACATTTTTTCATGTGCGCTAAGGTAGGCTTTCCACTTTCCTCCGGTATTAATTTACCAAAGATTATAACACAATCACTCCAGACAGACACAAGCAAAAACTCACAACATAAATGTTGCAGTAGCCTAGGCTACACCTAAACATTAGAAATCTGACATGCTGTATGGGATGAAAACGAGATGATTTTTCAGTCTGATCAACTATTAAAAATTGCCCCACCACTCTGGGACCTATTGTACCACCAGTCTGCTTGCAGTTGTCAGTTACTGTCAGGTACATGGATGATCAGGGCTTTATTCAGGAATGTTTCTTGGGCTTGATGTGTCAAGTGGGTGAGATGCGCAGTCTGTGTTTGCCTTCATGAATTTTGAGATGTCTGAGTTTAAGTTCATAGAGAAACTCATTGTCCAAACCTACGATGGCGCAGCTGTAATGGAATGTATCTGCTATTTGTATTTACAGCTAAGTCCCCTCATTTTCCCTGATTAAGAGGTGATGACTACTCCACTCAGCTGCCATTGTCAACTTTCTCCTGACATGAACTGAATCCATGTCTCATGGGCCCTCTCATCCACTGGCACATTAAAAGTTTCCCATCCAAGCACTGTGAGTACCCCTATCAATTTTATCTCATTAGTGTATGTAGAGTCAATCACATACACAATCACGTTATTACACATCAATGATTTTACTCCTTGCTTGGACTAACTCATTCTTAGCTCTTTTGTCTAACTGTGTGGTGTGTAGTCTTATAGTCTTTTGCCTTCCCAGTCAAATCCTGTCTTCCACTGGTCAAGCCTCTGAACACCTCAACTCATGCCACATACCCTCACTCAATCACTGCTGTTTTCCCTTTCCAACACTGTGTAAGTAGCCCTCTCATTCCCGTGCCCCATAATATTGTACTATAAATGTCTTTATTGAATGTTTTATGTTAAAACACTTTGTTGTCGCCATGCGTTCAGTGCCTGTACTGTAAGTCTACCATCCTCCTAAATGTTTCAAGTCACCAGCCTCCACTGGTACGGCATACTTATATACAGTATGGTCGTAAACAGTGCATGAAGTATCATGACAACTAAGCGTTAGGGTTAGAGTCTTCTGCACTGTCAGAGGAGGGGAAAGGGTACTGGAGGTGTAAGGGCCCCGGCCCCCACCCTTAGTTGGCATAATAGGGCCCAGCTAATGGCCCCAGTCAGAGCCCTCCAGTATGATAATACACGTAGGCACACAGCACTCTCTCATCTCATCATAACTCAACCCTCATCTGCATCCCGCTCCCTCCCGTGCTCAGAGTCACGGCCTTTCTGTCCCCTCTAAGTACCCCAATAAATTCAAATGTAATGCTCTCAAATGAGATCACTTACATGTGTCATTTTTCTTCCGTTATATTTATCATCTGACACTTTGGCCTTCATTAACAAATGGCACTTAAGGCAGGGAACGTGTGATTCCTCATCCCTGCTGTGGACAGCGGGCCGTAGAGAGAGAGAGAGGGGGGGGTTACACCTCACTTAGTGACGTCAACAACGTGAAGTCTCGAATGGCTGTGTTTCATTAGGCCAACAATATAGGCCTTGGAAGCTACAAGACAGGGACAGGGAACATTGCATGTCTTACCTCGGTTGCTGATATTCAGCTTCATGTAAATTGAGAATTAATTTTAGACCACTGAGGTGAGTATGTAGATCAGTAACATATGTTGAAAAAAATTGGCACTGTTTGGCAGACATGGCAATAATCTACCACTGCTTCCTACCCATAAACAAACATCAAGCTCCCTCTCCCCCTCCTCTCCCCGACCTCCCCCCAATAAGGAACACACCCAGAGGCCACCCACTATCCAATGAGCAACAGCAATACAGGTCTGGTCATTTACATGTCAGATGTAATTGGCCGTGGTGTCCCAGTATTGTGTGAGGCAGCATTAGCAGTGAGGCTACTCCTGTAGTAATACACAATGATCATCACTTGAGGTGAAATTATAATGCACTATTGTCCCCATTGTCATTCTTCATCCCTATTGGTTGCAGAAAAACTCTGTTTGGCTATTAATTACCGCGACAATGGAAAGATGCACACAGTGAGGGTTACCCTCTTTTTATGTCTTATATTAAACATTTTAAAACGGCTTCATCATAATAAGATATTTTGATTAACGATGTTTACTGCAGTGCCGGTAGTGTAAATTTGCTTATCCGTAAATTAAACTAATAGAAGTTAGTTGATGAATTATTGCCCAAATATAAAATGTTACCGTCTAATTCATTCCCAGTAACTCCTATCCCCACACAATATACCCTGAACCAAAATAAAAATGCAACATGCATATAGTAATAAACACACAAATGAATGGATTTGCTTCCCGAACAACCTCGGTTGCAAGATACTCACTGAAGGTAACAAGCACATTCTATATATTTTACACAATATACATATTACAAGAACTTTAAAAGAAGTAGCATATCCCTTTGTCATTGTAAGGCTAGACGCATTTTCTCTGGTGACATGGAACACCCTTTTAAGATGAAATGAAAGGTACACAGGATAAACGTGCTAAGTTAAATAAGTTGATTGTGATGTACTTTTTCTGTATGTCAACATGAGATACTACATTGATTTGGTGCCAAATATATCAATTAAAGAAGATCTTGCCTTTATAATCTGCATGACAAAAAAAAGTCACATTCAAAAACTATTCAACGACATTACTATTCTCACTGAATATAAAGATTTTTTTTGCAAATCCTGCACAGTACATCAACATTATCGACATGATACATTATATAAACTTAAAAACACCACAAACTTCAGCTCCAATGTAGATCTAATGTATTCTTTATTTATTTTACATGTTAATTGAACAGTAGTATTGGAAAAAGCCAGTCATGGAAAATCCATCATTTGCATAAGCCAGAGTGTGCATGAACATTAAATCAGAGTGTATGGTCAATGATCTATCCCAGTGTTTCCCAACCCTGGTCCCCCAGTACCCCCAACAGAACACATTTTTACTGTAACCCTGGACAAGCACACCTGAATCAACTTGTCAACTAATCATCAAGACCTCAATGAGTTGAATGAGGTGTTTGTCAACGGCTACAACTAAACTGTGTACTGTTGGGGGTACTGGAGGACCAGGGTTGGGAAACACCTGTCTAGCCACAAAAAAATAGTAGTCAACGCAGCAAATTCACAAAATAGTTTTTTTTCTTTAGAATGACGGACTGAACTAATAAAATGTTATGTTTTGCAATGCTCTCTTTAAATGTGCCATTCATTGTAATACCCAACTCAAATTGTGCTAAATGCAGTGAGTGTATAATTGTATTGGCAAAGTACATGATTTGAGTGAGTCAAATGAATTCATTTGCATTGACCTGCAATGTACTCATGACATGGCAATAAAGTCAATTGATTTATCTAAGTCACTGTATATCTCTTATGATAATGATGTTCTCCAGCAATGGCAATATAGAAAAATGTCATATGTAGGTCTATTATTAATATAAAAACTAAGGTTTTTGTAATGTCAACTGTCCGTTAGATAATGTATCAGAACAATTGAGGTAGGCCTTAAATGGATGGATTGATGCAATTTTAACACACATTGCCACACTGTACATTGCAAGATACAGCAATTGCTGCAACATTTGGTTTTTAAAAATGTGCTAAAATCCCACAACCAAAACTCACTCAATTCTGTAACATTCCCATAATATGTCACTGATAACAGTGGTATTGATAATAGTATTTTCACCAACACAGTAGTGATAGAAACAGCAGCAATATATAGCAATAGAGGAACCAAGTACATTGTATCAGAACTAGTCAGTGTCAAACTTTGATATGTAGCCGTTCATGTTGATTTTAAATGGCGCTTTACTCTGGGTTAGCATCTAGCAGAGCAAAAGGCTGTTCACCCTCAAGGTAAATGTACTATCTAGCTCCAAAAAGAATAAAGGCTTTGTAGGGCAAGTCTAACATTTTAACATCTTTGTATCTCATCTAAATCAGTGACAACACAATAGCCTCTGGCGTGATTTTTTATTTTCTTTCACAAACTTGACTATGACATCTGGCACGGCTTCTGAGCACCATGACAACAACAGACTCCCCGGCAACACAAAACGGTGTGTAAGAAAGAAGAGAAAGAGGAGACGCAGCTTGTTACTGGGGGGAATAAAATGTAAAGAGATCAGTAATTACCATTATTTAAACAAGTCCAAATAACAAGTGGATTATGCAGAGCCGAGCTTACGTGAAGCCGAGTGTCTCTGAAATGGTTCTGATGCAAATCCTTTTGTAAGTTCAATGTCTGACAGCCATTGTGTAATGTCAGCTACAGTTAATACTACATCCATATACAGTCGTTTTAACCCATTGTCCGTCACGGTAACGTATATCATGGTGAGATATGTGTACAATGCTTATTATTGTGTGAGGCTAATGACTAGTATTGCAGTGTTTTTCAATGCAATATGTATGATTTAGTTTAGCATGATTGGTACAAAGAGTTGCTACATGAGACACCGTCTTTGCCCTGAGGCTACCGCCATGGCAGCCATGGTTGTAAGTGGGCTAGCGGGCTGTAGTACAGTGAATGTGATCACATGGATACTGTAAACTGTAACAGAGTCAATGTGGATTATCAAAATGATTGTGTGATTTGGGGCTGTCGCGACAGAATTGGAATCAGAAGAAAGATATCATTATGGGTTACAGACTGAAATAGAAAGAGATGGAGAAGGACAGAGATGGTAGGGAAAGAGAGAGAGAGAGAGAGAGAGAGGGAGAGAGAGAGAGACAGAGAGAGACAGAGAGAGAGAGACAGAGAGAGAGAGACAGAGAGACAAATGGGAGGGAGAGAGAGAGAGAGAGAGAGAGAGAGAGAGAGAGAGAGAGAGAGAAAGCAAGAAAGAAAGTGAGAGAGACAGAGAGACAAAGGGGAGAGAGAGAGAGAGAGAAATACAGAGAGAGAGAGAGAAATACAGAGAGAGAGAGAGAAATACAGAGAGAGATGGAAAGGGAAAGCGAGAGAGAGAGAGAAATTGAAAGAGAGAGAGAGAAAGTGAGAAAGAAAGTGAGAGAGACAGAGAGACAAAGGGGAGCGAGAGAGAGAGTGAGTGAGAGAGAGAGTGAGAGAGCGAGAAAGGGAGGGAGAGAGATAAATACAGAGAGATGGAAAGGGAAAGAGAGAGAGAGATAGAGATGGAGAGAGAGAGAGAGAGAGAGAGAGAGAGAGAGAGAGAGAGAGGGAGGGAGAGAGATAAATACAGAGAGATGGAAAGGGAAAGAGAGAGAGAGAGATAGAGATGGAGAGAGAGAGAGAGAGAGAGAGAGAGAGAGAGAGAGAGAGAGAGAGATGGACAGGGAAAAGGAGAGAGATGATCCTTTAAAGGAATGAAAAGTGAAAAACAGTGACTGGTAATCCTCTGGACACTGCCACTCAATTTACAAACTCTGCAATAAACACCACTTTTAATAGTCAATCAATTTTCTCAATGATTTCTATTTTTCTCTTTTTCAGCATCTGAGTCATCTGTTTTGTTATTTAAAAGATGGATAGACAACGAAGGGGCAGAGTGAAAAGTCAATGTTGCTTCATGTCACCGAGACAGCTAAGCATGGTAATTACTGTCAAACACACACAATGGCACAGTACTTACTGCTGATACTGTCAATTCAGCTTTCATGTCTGCAACTTATGCAGAAGTACATAACTTTTTCTTTGAGAGAGAGTGTGCAAGTTGGGTTTTGTTTATTCTTCTGCAGGAAGTGAAATGTATTGTGCAGCACCTCCCTCTTGTGGAGAAGGAGATTTGTGCTCCTTGCCTGCCTCCCTGCTTGGCCTCAGTGGTGCATCCTCCTCGGTATTCAGTGGGCTGGCTGAGACAGCATTCCCTCTCTGACTGTTTCTGGACCTCTCTCTCTACTTCAGCCACTTCCCCCCTGGCTGAGACACCCCTCTACTCCCCCTGGCTGAGACACTCCTCTACTCCCCCCTGGCTGAGACACCCTTCCACTTCCCCACTGGCTGAGACACCCCTCTACTCCCCCTGGCTGAGACACCCCTCCACTTCCCCTCTGACTGAGACACCCTTCCACTTCCCCTCTAGCTGAGACATCCCTCTACTCCCCTCTGGCTGAGACACCCTTCCACTTTCCCTCTAGCTGAGACATCCCTCTACTCCCCCCTGGCTGAGACACCCCTCTACTCCCCCCTGGCTGAGACACCCCTCTACTCTCCCCTGGCTGAGACACCGCTCTACTCCCCCTGGCTGAGACACCCCTCTACTCCCCCCTGGCTGAGACACCCTTCCACTTCCCCCCTGGCTGAAACACCCCTCTACTCCCCCCTGGCTGAGACACCCCTCCACTTCCCCTCTGGCTGAGACACCCTTCCACTTCCCCTCTAGCTGAGACACCCCTCTACTCCCCCCTGGCTGAGACACCCCTCCACTTCCCCTCTGGCTGAGACACCCTTCCACTTCCCCTCTAGCTGAGACACCCCTCTACTCCCCCCTGGCTGAGACACCCCTCCACTTCCCCTCTGGCTGAGACACCCCTCTACTCCCCCCTGGCTGAGACACCGCTCTACTCCCCCTGGCTGAGACACCCCTCTACTCCCCCCTGGCTGAGACACCCTTTCACTTCGCCTCTAGCTGAGACACCCCTCCATTCCCCCTGGCTGACACCCTGCCACTTCTCCTGTCCATGCTCCCTCCCTCCCTCTGTCTGGATGTGATGTGTAGCCTGGGCCTGATGCTCTCTCACTGACCCCTTAGTCAAATATTTAGACGGTCGATTTCAACCCCTTTAAGGAACTGCCTCGCAACCCCTCCACCATAAACAAATCGATGGGACGAGTTCAAATGCCAGCGAAAATTTTAAAATGTAAACAAGTTCACTCAGAGGATACAGGAAGGAGTGTTGGCGGAGGTGGCAGGGGCAGGGAAGGAAGGGAGGGTGAATCTGATGCAAATGTATGCACAGCCATAGAGTATGCATATGCATAAGGGTAGAGTGGGATTACACAGAGGGATGAGCTAGCGTAGATACTGAAAGATTTAAAAACACGGCGGAATGCTCGGGATACAATTAGGCAGAAAAAGAGGTTCCATGATTACCAATGCAGTGCAGTGTAGAATACTGTAGATCACAGGAGGAAAGAACAGGTGCAGTGTAACGCAGCGCAGTGTAGAATACTGTATATCACAGGAGGAAAGAACCGGTGCAGGAGGCTAGCGGCGGTGCAGTGTAACGCAGCGCAGTGTAGAATACTGTAGATCACAGGAGGAAAGAACAGGTGCAGGAGGCTAACGGCGGTGCAGTGTAACGCAGCGCAGTGTAGAATACTGTAGATCACAGGAGGAAAGAACAGGTGCAGGAGGCTAACGGCAGTGCAGTGTAACGCAGCGCAGTGTAGAATACTGTAGATCACAGGAGGAAAGAACAGGTGCAGTGTAACGCAGCGCAGTGTAGAATAGTGTAGATCACAGGAGGAAAGAACAGGTGCAGGAGGCTAGCGGCGGTGCAGTGGCAGAAGTGGGGTCCAGAGCTCGTGATAAACAGAGTGACCTCTAGTCAGTGCCTGGGGGGGAAGAGGAGAGGGGAGGAGGAGGGGAGAGACTGCGCAAAATAGCATAGGAGAGACCAGGGTATTAATATCCCCACTCCAACCCCTTGACAATAGACCATTATGTTTGGTTCTGTACATTACACACCTTGAACTAGAAACAAACATTCCCCTTTCTTCCCCTCAGCATTTGAACCACAGCCAAGAAAATCCAGCAACAGCCTATTATTATTTCACACACAAAAAAGGCACATTTCTTCCTCTGAAACACCTTGCTGTGGCGTGGTCTAATCAGTTACCTTGTGGCTCCGTCGCAAAATTATTGTTTGCCTCTGTGTTTTCCCTATAGCCACTGGGCAGAGACATCAATTCACTGTCTATTCCAGGTTGGTTCAATGCAATTTGGTTGAAATTATGTGGAAAAAAGATTGATTCTACCAGTCGGTATCCAGTGGATAGCGTCCAACCATGGGGATTGGCTATAATTACAATTCACACTGATTCCAGCTTGTCGTGTTCAACTGCCATGAGAAATTAGAAAGGAGGTTGTAAGGTGCGGAAGGAGTCAACAACCAAACACAGGGAATAAAAAACAACAGAAGCCCACCGCCGGCTGGGAGAGCGTGTCCGTGTGCTATTATGATGCTTCTTAATGGGGAGCGTGTCGTCTGGTGACACAAGGCGCTGTCCAGATATTGATAGCTCCCATTGCTACAACATTAACAGTAGTGGAAAGCCATTGAACAATTAAAGCAAATAGTCCTTCTCCCCTGCTCAGCATCCTCACAGCAGATCCATGCAACCAAGGCCTGGTTGGCCTGGTCTGGTCATACATCTATCTGGACTAATGGCTTCTCACCTGGACACTGTGAGTAAGGGCTCTAGACAGACCCAGCTGTAGTCCTCAGAGGAGAAGACACACAGTCACACACACACGGTCACACACAGAAACACACACATGGTCACACACAGAAACACACACATGCACGCCACACACAGAAACACACACATGCACGCCACACACAGAAACACACACATGGTCACACACAGAAACACACACATGGTCACACACAGAAACACACACATGGTCACACACAGAAACACACACATGCACGCCGCACACACACACACACACACAAACACGGCCACGTGCAGATGCACACATGGTCACATACAGAAACACACACATGCACGCCACACACACACAAACACAGCCACGTGCAGATGCACACATGGCCACATTCAAACACATACATTTACACAGTATTGTATACAGTACATATATACTATTGTTATAATTAGATTCGACATAGGAACTTAGCAATTACTGAATTAGTATTCAGCAACACTTTTAGATTATTGTAACTAAAATATATAGCACTAACCAAGACTTCGACATTTTTATCTGAGAGAGCATTTCAGGAAAAAAAACTGTAAATATGACACTCAATTATCTGCATAGTGGGTGCTGAGTATCCACATTATTAGTAGCATTGAGAACGGCAGAGTAAATAACTTCTTGGTGACACCCATGCCATTGTCCATTAACAGTATCTCCAAAACTGTCCCGTTAATGTGTGGAGGTGGACTGGGCCTAGCTGGCATCCATTAGCCCTGTTTTAGACACATTGACCCTAATGCTCCTCACTTCATTAGTCTGCTGCTCAATACAAGATGGCCCTATATGACTGTGAGGAGATGAGGGTTGGGGGGGTTCAGCATGGCTGGGCAGGGCTCAAGTGTCAACGCCCCTGACCCATTCGGAGACACCCAAAGGGGTACGCCCCACATTCACCTCGCCCCTGTCTTACACGCCCCCGACACGAGACCAGGGGCACCCATCCAGTGTTGCAGACATACGGAATCAGAAGAGGCTTTTACATCTTTGTCTTATGTCTTATTTCCGTATTTCACATGCAAAGCAATGCAGCTTGTCAACACATTAGCAAAATGGGTCTGTGGTTTTTTCCTGGCATGCAGTACTAGGTTTTTAAGAGAGTTTGGTTTGGACATACCGTAGGTTTGCTTTTCCACAGCTTTTCTGTTGAAAACCAATCAGCATCACTTCTTTTTCCCTGACACATATTCTGGGTGTTACTCAATCATTGTGTGAGGTTATTTATGGAATTATAAACTGTGTGGTTCGAGCCCTGAATGCCAATTGGTTGAAATCCGTGATATATCAGACCGCATACCATGGGTATGACAAACATACATTTTTACTGATAATTATGTTGGTCACCAGTTTATAGTAGCAGTGACGCATCTTAGGGGTTTGTGGTATATTCATTGTTGCGTTGTGCATAAGAACCAGCCTTAGCTGTGGTATATTGGCCATATACCACACCCCTCATGCCTTATTGCTTAATTAAGAGCTGGGTCGAGGGCCAGAGACTGCCTGACTCTGCAAAGGTTTATCCATCCCCTAGTGTTTCCGTTTAGGGTATTACTGAAGTGATAATACCCGAGAAGCTGGTGTTTGGAGGATATATTTGCACAGGTGTTGTTCGGCAGGGACGAAGTGGAGGGCCGGAAAACGGTGCCAATATACCCTACAAACACCGGCTTTGAGGGCATTATTGCTTATATACAAAGTGTTACTAACATATTCAAATAATGATTGACATATTTTCATTAAAAACGTTATTTTGATGAGTGTATTCATAATGTTTCATCCTTCCACAAGATATAGTCCCAACACAAATATAGAGATGCTACCCAAGCCGGCTGGTCTTTCGTTCTATCAGTTCGGCTGACAGAGACGCGACCCAGTTGTTCATTTTAACATCATAGATTTAGCCGGTGGTAACTTGTGGAATAGACACAGGCTTGAATGCGGTTTTAACCAATCACGATTCATGGCTCGAGAGTGAGTTAGGGAGAAGTGTGACTCAAGCAGGGGCCAGAACATGGAATGTGACGGAGACTTCCAATATGGCGTCCAAGCCCAGAATCCCTGACGCCTGATAGGGCCACCCACATGAAAAAATACTATGGTCTAAATACTGTAGTATTACTATATTTATATACTATAGTGTTTTTGCGGATATAGCTGTAGTACACTATAGTGTTTTTGCAGACTGTAGTGTTTTTGTGAACATGGCTGTAGTATTCTATAGTGTTCACTGCAGTGTTTTTGTGGACATGGCTGTAGTATTCTATAGTGTTCACTGTAGTGTTTTTGTGGACATGGCTGTAGTATTCTATAGTGTTCACTGCAGTGTTTTTGTGAACATGGCTGTAGTATTCTATAGTGTTCACTGCAGTGTTTTTGTGGACATGGCTGTAGTATTCTATAGTGTTCACTGCAGTGTTTTTGTGGACATGGCTGTAGTATTCTATAGTGTTCACTGCAGTGTTTTTGTGGACATGGCTGTAGTATTCTATAGTGTTCACTGTAGTGTTTTTGTGGACATGGCTGTAGTATTCTATAGTGTTCACTGTAGTGTTTTTGTGGACATGGCTGTAGTATTCTATAGTGTTCACTGTAGTGTTTTTGTGGACATGGCTGTAGTATTCTATAGTGTTCACTGTAGTGTTTTTGTGGACATGGCTGTAGTATTCTATAGTGTTCACTGTAGTGTTTTTGTGGACATGGCTGTAGTATTCTATAGTGTTCACTGCAGTGTTTTTGTGGACATGGCTGTAGTATTCTATAGTGTTCACTGCAGTGTTTTTGTGGACATGGCTGTAGTATTCTATAGTGTTCACTGCAGTGTTTTTGTGGACATGGCTGTAGTATTCTATAGTGTTCACTGCAGTGTTTTTGTGGACATGGCTGTAGTATTCTATAGTGTTCACTGTAGTGTTTTTGTGGACATGGCTGTAGTATTCTATAGTGTTCACTGCAGTGTTTTTGTGGACATGGCTGTAGTATTCTATAGTGTTCACTGTAGTGTTTTTGTGGACATGGCTGTAGTATTCTATAGTGTTCACTGCAGTGTTTTTGTGGACATGGCTGTAGTATTCTATAGTGTTCACTGTAGTGTTTTTGTGGACATGGCTGTAGTATTCTATAGTGTTCACTGTAGTGTTTTTGTGGACATGGCTGTAGTATTCTATAGTGTTCACTGTAGTGTTTTTGTGGACATGGCTGTAGTATTCTATAGTGTTCACTGCAGTGTTTTTGTGGACATGGCTGTAGTATTCTATAGTGTTCACTGCAGTGTTTTTGTGGACATGGCTGTAGTATTCTATAGTGTTCACTGTAGTGTTTTTGTGGACATGGCTGTAGTATTCTATAGTGTTCACTGCAGTGTTTTTGTGGACATGGCTGTAGTATTCTATAGTGTTCACTGTAGTGTTTTTGTGGACATGGCTGTAGTATTCTATAGTGTTCACTGTAGTGTTTTTGTGGACATGGCTGTAGTATTCTATAGTGTTCACTGCAGTGTTTTTGTGGACATGGCTGTAGTATTCTATAGTGTTCACTGTAGTGTTTTTGTGGACATGGCTGTAGTATTCTATAGTGTTCACTGCAGTGTTTTTGTGGACATGGCTGTAGTATTCTACAGTGTTCACTGTAGTGTTTTTGTGGACATGGCTGTAGTATTCTATAGTGTTCACTGCAGTGTTTTTGTGGACATGGCTGTAGTATTCTATAGTGTTCACTGTAGTGTTTTTGTGGACATGGCTGTAGTATTCTATAGTGTTCACTGTAGTGTTTTTGTGGACATGGCTGTAGTATTCTATAGTGTTCACTGCAGTGTTTTTGTGGACATGGCTGTAGTATTCTATAGTGTTCACTGTAGTGTTTTTGTGGACATGGCTGTAGTATTCTATAGTGTTCACTGTAGTGTTTTTGTGGACATGGCTGTAGTATTCTATAGTGTTCACTGCAGTGTTTTTGTGGACATGGCTGTAGTATTCTATAGTGTTCACTGCAGTGTTTTTGTGGACATGGCTGTAGTATTCTATAGTGTTCACTGCAGTGTTTTTGTGGACATGAATGTAATATTTACTGTAGTGTTTTTGTGGACATAGTACATTGTAGTACATTGTAGTAACACCTTCAGTCTATGGTTAGCTAAAATGGCACAACGACCAGACTAAGCCGTTAATGTTGAATGAGGGAAACACCTCAAGCAGAACATAAGACACACAGGTTCGTGACAGGCCACCTATCGAGTTGGGTCAACAGTTCTGAAAAAATGCAACAGACCTGAGCATTTTGTATTATTATTACAATTGTAAAATCAAAACTTTAGACAGTTTCTAGGCCCATTAAAGGAAAACAGTAGGGAGGCAGATACCAGCAAAGTTTATTAAAGCTTAGAAGATTATGTTTGCTTGTTTGACACAGATAAACAACACACATTAACAAGAGTACACCAAAAATGGCTTCTTAGATCTGTTACTTTCACTAGATAGCTTTCTGAAATTAAACAGTGTGTCACAGAGATTCAGCTGACCAAGTTCACAAAATCACCAAAAACGGAGACAAACAATACTGTACTTCTGATGGTAGAAAATCAACAGTCAACCATTGCATTTACATGAATAGATATTATAGAAATACAAATTACTACTTAAAAGACAGTCACCTTATTGGAGGGTGTGTTCAATTGTTCTAAATGATGTGTTGAGTTTAACCAATAGTGAGTTTATTCATGCAACAATATTGAAAATGTTCATTATGAAAGCCACTGCAATAATGTCTTTTGGTTTTCAGTTGGTTCGTTTGGAGAGGCTTTGCTGGTTTGATGTCCAGGCAGTTTATTGGCAGCGCCCTCCAATAAGGTGACTGTCTTTAAGTGAAGTATTTTCTATTCCTAAAATATCAATTCATGTAAAGGCAGTGGTTAACTGTTTCTTTTCTACCATTATAGGTACAGTATTGTTTGGCACTCTTTTTGGTCATCTTGTGAACTTGGTCTGCTGAATCTCTGTGTGTCTTATTTATCTGTGTCAAACAAGCAAACCTAACTTTCTAATCTTTAATAAACTTTGCTTGTTCTTTATCTGCCTTTGTACCATGTCCATTTAATGGGATAGAACTATGACCACAATGGAAATAAATGTACAACTGTTTTTCTGTTATTTTCCACAAATTACTCAATTCATTGTATCCACATTTGTGGTTGTATTGTGTTTTTAAATAGTCAAATAAAATTGATCAATCAAGGAATACTACAGTGTGGAGTATAGTATTCTAGAGTATATTACATCATTCTATAGTAAATCCCCGGCATGAGCTCACCAAGGACAGACAGCACATTGAAATCAAAACAGAATCGACAAGGCTTGCAGCTAGCAGTAAAGCAAGCACTACGTCATTGAGGGATACTACGGTGTGTAGTATAGATTTCTCCAGTACACTACAACATTCTAAACTAAGTACTACATGATCGAGGGATACTACAATGTGTAGTATAGTATTCTATAGTATACTACAAAAGTCAACCATGTAGTAAGCACTACATGACGGAGAGATAAAGTACTACAATAAACTGTAGGAATGTATTATGTGGACACTGTAAGGTGTGCTGCTGGCTTGGGAAGTGCTGACCACAGGAGTTACCAGGAATCAGAGGGAACTGACGTTTTTCACTAAAGGCTCAGGGAGGTGTGACCGTGTCTACAGCAAACTAATTTGTTAGCCACACATGCCTTAACTCACATAAACAATGTACTTGTTGGTGAGTTCTATGGACATTATGTTAAACAAAAATACTGTATGTGCATGCGCGTGCACACGCACACACGCTATGTTACCCAGTAAAAGAGGTCTGATTGAGTGACGAGTCAGCACAGAAAATTAGAAGCATATTTTAAATTAAATTCCACTATATGAGGTTCGTCCCATTTCGTAAATCACTCCTTAACGTCTTCTCTGTTAATGTGTGGAGGTGGACTGGGCCTAGCTGGCAGCCATTAGCCCTGCCCATGTATTAGACACATTGACCCTAATGCTCCTCACTTCATTACTCTGCTGCTCAATACAAGATGGCCCTACAGTACGTGACTGTGAGGAGATGAGGATTGGGGGGTTCAGCATGGCTGGGCAGAAGTGGACCGCCCCTGACCCATTCGGAGACCCCCAGAGGTGTACACCCCTCATTCACCTCGCCCCTGTCCCATACAACCCCGACAATGGAACAGAGAATATGACCCTCGGCAACTCCCATCATCTCAGACATTTAGAGATGGAGCATTGGGGAGCTGAAGTGTCACTATAATGGCACAACATAATTGATGGTAAACATAGGCTTCCACCAAACTACCCTTGCTTAGCAAACGGTAAGGTTGTTTAATATTCATGAATTCGCATAATTCATAGAGCGAGTCTTTCAGAAGACAATTATATTCAGAACTGTTTCAACATGTGCTTTAGCACGCGTTTTTAGCTACCATTATGCTTTCCCGGTTTTTCTAGTAATTCCCAAATTTATTAGGCCAATTACACTGATTACTGTGAGGAATGGCCATGCTTTGACCACAGGGCTCACAGTAAAACTTAGCCTCTGACAGCTCTGAACCCTGCCTATCTGCCAAAGTCAAAAGCCAGTGACACTGTCCGACATATGAACCCTCTACTGAACTCACACATGCCTCACTTTTCATATTCTGACCCTATTACTTCTCCTCCCATAGAAGCTCCTGGAACAGAACGTGTTTGATTGCTCCAGCCTTCTCATGATGTTATTTTAAGAAACGTGGAAACGATTGAACCCCATTCGATTTTGGTGGCCGAAATGACTACCACATTGGCGGTGTGTGTGTGGATATCCTCACACGAGGGGTTGTATGTGTGTGTGTGGAGAGTGAGAGCGCTGGGGAACAGGGCCTTTCCCCCAGGGCCCCTCTGAGCGATTCCAGGGGTTGTGCGATCCAGTTCCTCTCATCACACCAAATTGACCATCTGTGCTTGATGGCAGGTTGACTAATTTCCCGACACGTCAGATTGAACACACCACTTGGCAATCACAGAAAAAATATATGTTTGGGGGAGAGAAGTCATAAATAACACTTGCAGAGAGCACTTCACTCTCTTTACTCGCCCTCTGAACCTGCTTCAGAAAACATTCCATAAGACAGAGGCACATGGTTTAACTAGAGCTATGTGATTGCCATCATTAGGAGGGCTATTGTCTACCCTTGAGTGTAATACAAGCCTTGACTTTTGGAACTATTTGTGTGAGGATAAGTAGTCACGTGAGGATAATAAAATAAACATTCATTCTCTTGGACGGTTGGCAGCCATGATGAAATGTCTGTTGCAAAATAGTCTATGTATGAAAACTACAGAGAATGTACAGGAGCTGCAAGATAACGAACTACAACAAATGTTGAATGGCGTGCTGGGAAAGACTAAAACACAGAAAGAGATGGAGAGAGAGTAGATCAATGTACTTGTTGGTCGTTCTGCCCCTGAACAAGGCAGTTAACCCACTGTTCCTAGGCCGTCATTGAAAATAAGAATTTGTTCTTAACTGACTTGCCTAGTTAAATAAAGGTAAAATGAAAAAGATTGAGCGAATGAGAGAGTAGATAGAGAGAAAGGGAGGGAGAGAACGGGAACAAGAGAAAACTGGTGTCCTGATGGCGCCGGGATTCATCAGGTGACTGGCCACTGATCAACCAAGCAGAGAAAGAGAGTGAGAGACAGAGACAGAGAGCAAGAGAGAGTGATGCTGTCCTCTTTCATTGGCTGTGGGCAGGAAGTGATGAAGAGCCAGGAGGATGAAGAGCCGAGTTCTTAGAGGGGGGATTACAGTGGACACTTGTCTGACAGGGCCCTTTTCATTACAGCCACACTAAGACCCGACTGTGCTCCCAAATCTGTCACCAGAGTCCAACAGGAGTGGCCCTCCAAATTGAAAAAGTCTGCTGCCATGAGTGGATTGGGAGAGGGAGGGAAGGATGGATTGTGTGTGTGTGTGTGTAGAAGATGAGGGGGAGGTGAGGAAAGAGGGAGGAGGCGAGGAGTTGAGGGGGCAGCAGATCCAGGGAGAAGATGAGGGGGAGGTGAGGAAAGAGGGAGGAGGCGAGGAGTTGAGGGGGCAGCAGATCCAGGGAGAAGATGAGGGGGAGGTGAGGAAAGAGGGAGGAGGTGAGGAGTTGCGGGGGCAGCAGATCCAGGGAGAAGATGATTGGAAGGCAACACAGCGGCAGATGTCGGATGAGTGTCTATTAACCTGCTTCCTACATGTCCTGGGCCCCGTTGGTGATCAATTCAGACTGGGAGGCCTTGTCCTGCCCAATAGGAGGGGCTCGTAAAAAAAGCTGCTGATTGGCTGGCCTTATTGCACTGGCATCTCTGCTGTGGAGAGGAGAGGAACCACCGTAACTCAAGACCTGCTGCTTCCAGGGCATCCTCCCGTCCCTCCTTCCCTCCTTCGCTCCATTCCTCTCTCCGTCCCTTCTTGCCCTGATTGGGTGTCATCTGTGTTCCATGATGTGCTGGTGAGCGTGCCCAATCTGGAAGAGGCTTGAGTTTGTTGACAGGCCGGACGTCTAGTCATGGCTGGACGGAGAAGTATTAGCTCACTGCCACAATATACATTAGAAAAAACACTGCAGCTGGAGGAATAACATTTCTGTGACAGAACACAATCACTGGGATCCTGCCGAGTGGAGAGGATCTCCTCTCTCAGGTAGCCTAGTGGTTAGAGAGGTGAGCCAGCAACTGGTGTGTTGCCAGTTTGAATCCCGGAGGGTTGCTGGTATCCAATCCATTTGCTCAGCCCCCCTCACCTCTCCAAAATCTGCATGTGTTGTATGTGCTGTATGTGCTGCATGTGCTGTATGTGTGATGGTGGCTGATAATGGGCCTCTGTACGCCTAGTAGATATTCCATAAAAAATCTGCAGTTTCCAGCTACAATAGTCATTTACAACATTAACAATGTCTTCACTGTATTTCTGATCAATTTGATGTTATTTTAATGGATTTCTAAGTGACCTCAAACTTTTGAACGGTAGTGTATATCTATACATTTTATTATATTATTATATTTTTGCTAAAAATGTGGATCTCAAAACAGGTGGGTGTCTGTACCTTGTCTGCAACTGACCAATAAGGTGATCTTAATCTTAATCTCTAAGGATGACCATCCCCACACCCTTCCTGCATGCTAATGGTTCGATCATCAAATAGTATCTGTGTTCCATGCAATATTCCTCAGTCGTATCCATTGGTAAGAAAAGACAGTCGTATCCATTGGTAAGAAAAGACAGTCGTATCCATTGGTAAGAAAAGACAGTCGTATCCATTGGTAAGAAAAGACAGTCGTATCCATTGGTAAGAAAAGACAGTCGTATCCATTGGTAAGAAAAGACAGTCGTATCCATTGGTAAGAAAAGACAATATGATCATGTGTATAATATACATATAACAGCTGTCTGTGTCTCTTACTCCAAAAGAGCTGTTTAGTTCTGTATGCTCCGCCAAGCCATTCATTTATCATCTTTTACTCCAAAAGAGCTGTTTAGTTCTGTATGCTCCGCCAAGCCATTCATTTATCATCTCTTACTCCAAAAGAGCTGTTTAGTTCTGTATGCTCCGCCAAGCCATTCATTTATCATCTCTTACTCCAAAAGAGCTGTTTAGTTCTGTATGCTCCGCCAAGCCATTCATTTATCATCTTTTACTCCAAAAGAGCTGTTTAGTTCTGTATGCTCCGCCAAGCCATTCATTTATCATCTCTTACTCCAAAAGAGCTGTTTAGTTCTGTATGCTCCGCCAAGCCATTCATTTATCATCTCTTACTCCAAAAGAGCTGTTTAGTTCTGTATGCTCCGCCAAGCCATTCATTTATCATCTCTTACTCCAAAAGAGCTGTTTAGTTCTGTATGCTCCGCCAAGCCATTCATTTATCATCTCTTACTCCAAAAGAGCTGTTTAGTTCTGTATGCTCCGCCAAGCCATTCATTTATCATCTCTTACTCCAAAAGAGCTGTTTAGTTCTGTATGCTCCGCCAAGCCATTCATTTATCATCTCTTACTCCAAAAGAGCTGTTTAGTTCTGTATGCTCCGCCAAGCCATTCATTTATCATCTCTTACTCCAAAAGAGCTGTTTAGTTCTGTATGCTCCGCCAAGCCATTCATTTATCATCTCTTACTCCAAAAGAGCTGTTTAGTTCTGTATGCTCCGCCAAGCCATTCATTTATCATCTCTTACTCCAAAAGAGCTGTTTAGTTCTGTATGCTCCGCCAAGCCATTCATTTATCATCTCTTACTCCAAAAGAGCTGTTTAGTTCTGTATGCTCCGCCAAGCCATTCATTTATCATCTCTTACTCCAAAAGAGCTGTTTAGTTCTGTATGCTCCGCCAAGCCATTCATTTATCATCTCTTACTCCAAAAGAGCTGTTTAGTTCTGTATGCTCCGCCAAGCCATTCATTTATCATCTCTTACTCCAAAAGAGCTGTTTAGTTCTGTATGCTCCGCCAAGCCATTCATTTATCATCTCTTACTCCAAAAGAGCTGTTTAGTTCTGTATGCTCCGCCAAGCCATTCATTTATCATCTCTTACTCCAAAAGAGCTGTTTAGTTCTGTATGCTCCGCCAAGCCATTCATTTATCATCTCTTACTCCAAAAGAGCTGTTTAGTTCTGTATGCTCCGCCAAGCCATTCATTTATCATCTCTTACTCCAAAAGAGCTGTTTAGTTCTGTATGCTCCGCCAAGCCATTCATTTATCATCTCTTACTCCAAAAGAGCTGTTTAGTTCTGTATGCTCCGCCAAGCCATTCATTTATCATCTCTTACTCCAAAAGAGCTGTTTAGTTCTGTATGCTCCGCCAAGCCATTCATTTATCATCTCTTACTCCAAAAGAGCTGTTTAGTTCTGTATGCTCCGCCAAGCCATTCATTTATCATCTCTTACTCCAAAAGAGCTGTTTAGTTCTGTATGCTCCGCCAAGCCATTCATTTATCATCTCTTACTCCAAAAGAGCTGTTTAGTTCTGTATGCTCCGCCAAGCCATTCATTTATCATCTCTTACTCCAAAAGAGCTGTTTAGTTCTGTATGCTCCGCCAAGCCATTCATTTATCATCTCTTACTCCAAAAGAGCTGTTTAGTTCTGTATGCTCCGCCAAGCCATTCATTTATCATCTCTTACTCCAAAAGAGCTGTTTAGTTCTGTATGCTCCGCCAAGCCATTCATTTATCATCTCTTACTCCAAAAGAGCTGTTTAGTTCTGTATGCTCCGCCAAGCCATTCATTTATCATCTCTTACTCCAAAAGAGCTGTTTAGTTCTGTATGCTCCGCCAAGCCATTCATTTATCATCTCTTACTCCAAAAGAGCTGTTTAGTTCTGTATGCTCCGCCAAGCCATTCATTTATCATCTCTTACTCCAAAAGAGCTGTTTAGTTCTGTATGCTCCGCCAAGCCATTCATTTATCATCTCTTACTCCAAAAGAGCTGTTTAGTTCTGTATGCTCCGCCAAGCCATTCATTTATCATCTCTTACTCCAAAAGAGCTGTTTAGTTCTGTATGCTCCGCCAAGCCATTCATTTATCATCTCTTACTCCAAAAGAGCTGTTTAGTTCTGTATGCTCCGCCAAGCCATTCATTTATCATCTTTTACTCCAAAAGAGCTGTTTAGTTCTGTATGCTCCGCCAAGCCATTCATTTATCATCTTTTACTCCAAAAGAGCTGTTTAGTTCTGTATGCTCCGCCAAGCCATTCATTTATCATCTTTTACTCCAAAAGAGCTGTTTAGTTCTGTATGCTCCGCCAAGCCATTCATTTATCATCTCTTACTCCAAAAGAGCTGTTTAGTTCTGTATGCTCCGCCAAGCCATTCATTTATCATCTCTTACTCCAAAAGAGCTGTTTAGTTCTGTATGCTCCGCCAAGCCATTCATTTATCATCTCTTACTCCAAAAGAGCTGTTTAGTTCTGTATGCTCCGCCAAGCCATTCATTTATCATCTCTTACTCCAAAAGAGCTGTTTAGTTCTGTATGCTCCGCCAAGCCATTCGTTTATCATCTCTTACTCCAAAAGAGCTGTTTAGTTCTGTATGCTCCGCCAAGCCATTCGTTTATCATCTCTTACTCCAAAAGAGCTGTTTAGTTCTGTATGCTCCGCCAAGCCATTCGTTTATCATCTCTTACTCCAAAAGAGCTGTTTAGTTCTGTATGCTCCGCCAAGCCATTCGTTTATCATCTCTTACTCCAAAAGAGCTGTTTAGTTCTGTATGCTCCGCCAAGCCATTCGTTTATCATCTCTTACTCCAAAAGAGCTGTTTAGTTCTGTATGCTCCGCCAAGCCATTCGTTTATCATCTCTTACTCCAAAAGAGCTGTTTAGTTCTGTATGCTCCGCCAAGCCATTCGTTTATCATCTCTTACTCCAAAAGAGCTGTTTAGTTCTGTATGCTCCGCCAAGCCATTCATTTATCATCTCTTACTCCAAAAGAGCTGTTTAGTTCTGTATGCTCCGCCAAGCCATTCATTTATCATCTCTTACTCCAAAAGAGCTGTTTAGTTCTGTATGCTCCGCCAAGCCATTCATTTATCATCTCTTACTCCAAAAGAGCTGTTTAGTTCTGTATGCTCCGCCAAGCCATTCATTTATCATCTCTTACTCCAAAAGAGCTGTTTAGTTCTGTATGCTCCGCCAAGCCATTCATTTATCATCTCTTACTCCAAAAGAGCTGTTTAGTTCTGTATGCTCCGCCAAGCCATTCATTTATCATCTCTTACTCCAAAAGAGCTGTTTAGTTCTGTATGCTCCGCCAAGCCATTCATTTATCATCTCTTACTCCAAAAGAGCTGTTTAGTTCTGTATGCTCCGCCAAGCCATTCATTTATCATCTCTTACTCCAAAAGAGCTGTTTAGTTCTGTATGCTCCGCCAAGCCATTCATTTATCATCTCTTACTCCAAAAGAGCTGTTTAGTTCTGTATGCTCCGCCAAGCCATTCATTTATCATCTCTTACTCCAAAAGAGCTGTTTAGTTCTGTATGCTCCGCCAAGCCATTCATTTATCATCTCTTACTCCAAAAGAGCTGTTTAGTTCTGTATGCTCCGCCAAGCCATTCATTTATCATCTCTTACTCCAAAAGAGCTGTTTAGTTCTGTATGCTCCGCCAAGCCATTCATTTATCATCTCTTACTCCAAAAGAGCTGTTTAGTTCTGTATGCTCCGCCAAGCCATTCATTTATCATCTCTTACTCCAAAAGAGCTGTTTAGTTCTGTATGCTCCGCCAAGCCATTCATTTATCATCTCTTACTCCAAAAGAGCTGTTTAGTTCTGTATGCTCCGCCAAGCCATTCATTTATCATCTCTTACTCCAAAAGAGCTGTTTAGTTCTGTATGCTCCGCCAAGCCATTCATTTATCATCTCTTACTCCAAAAGAGCTGTTTAGTTCTGTATGCTCCGCCAAGCCATTCATTTATCATCTCTTACTCCAAAAGAGCTGTTTAGTTCTGTATGCTCCGCCAAGCCATTCATTTATCATCTCTTACTCCAAAAGAGCTGTTTAGTTCTGTATGCTCCGCCAAGCCATTCATTTATCATCTCTTACTCCAAAAGAGCTGTTTAGTTCTGTATGCTCCGCCAAGCCATTCATTTATCATCTCTTACTCCAAAAGAGCTGTTTAGTTCCTTATGCTCCGCCAAGCCATTCATTTATCATCTCTTACTCCAAAAGAGCTGTTTAGTTCTGTATGCTCCGCCAAGCCATTCATTTATCATCTTTTACTCCAAAAGAGCTGTTTAGTTCTGTATGCTCCGCCAAGCCATTCATTTATCATCTCTTACTCCAAAAGAGCTGTTTAGTTCTGTATGCTCCGCCAAGACATTCATTTATCATCTCTTACTCCAAAAGAGCTGTTTAGTTCTGTATGCTCCGCCAAGCCATTCATTTATCATCTCTTACTCCAAAGAGCTGTTTAGTTCTGTATGCTCCGCCAAGCCATTCATTTATCATCTCTTACTCCAAAAGAGCTGTTTAGTTCTGTATGCTCCGCCAAGCCATTCATTTATCATCTTTTACTCCAAAAGAGCTGTTTAGTTCTGTATGCTCCGCCAAGCCATTCATTTATCATCTCTTACTCCAAAAGAGCTGTTTAGTTCTGTATGCTCCGCCAAGCCATTCATTTATCATCTCTTACTCCAAAAGAGCTGTTTAGTTCTGTATGCTCCGCCAAGCCATTCATTTATCATCTCTTACTCCAAAAGAGCTGTTTAGTTCTGTATGCTCCGCCAAGCCATTCATTTATCATCTCTTACTCCAAAAGAGCTGTTTAGTTCTGTATGCTCCGCCAAGCCATTCATTTATCATCTCTTACTCCAAAAGAGCTGTTTAGTTCTGTATGCTCCGCCAAGCCATTCATTTATCATCTCTTACTCCAAAAGAGCTGTTTAGTTCTGTATGCTCCGCCAAGCCATTCATTTATCATCTCTTACTCCAAAAGAGCTGTTTAGTTCTGTATGCTCCGCCAAGCCATTCATTTATCATCTCTTACTCCAAAAGAGCTGTTTAGTTCTGTATGCTCCGCCAAGCCATTCATTTATCATCTTTTACTCCAAAAGAGCTGTTTAGTTCTGTATGCTCCGCCAAGCCATTCATTTATCATCTTTTACTCCAAAAGAGCTGTTTAGTTCTGTATGCTCCGCCAAGCCATTCATTTATCATCTCTTACTCCAAAAGAGCTGTTTAGTTCTGTATGCTCCGCCAAGCCATTCATTTATCATCTCTTACTCCAAAAGAGCTGTTTAGTTCTGTATGCTCCGCCAAGCCATTCATTTATCATCTCTTACTCCAAAAGAGCTGTTTAGTTCTGTATGCTCCGCCAAGCCATTCATTTATCATCTCTTACTCCAAAAGAGCTGTTTAGTTCTGTATGCTCCGCCAAGCCATTCATTTATCATCTCTTACTCCAAAAGAGCTGTTTAGTTCTGTATGCTCCGCCAAGCCATTCATTTATCATCTCTTACTCCAAAAGAGCTGTTTAGTTCTGTATGCTCCGCCAAGCCATTCATTTATCATCTCTTACTCCAAAAGAGCTGTTTAGTTCTGTATGCTCCGCCAAGCCATTCATTTATCATCTCTTACTCCAAAAGAGCTGTTTAGTTCTGTATGCTCCGCCAAGCCATTCATTTATCATCTCTTACTCCAAAAGAGCTGTTTAGTTCTGTATGCTCCGCCAAGCCATTCATTTATCATCTCTTACTCCAAAAGAGCTGTTTAGTTCTGTATGCTCCGCCAAGCCATTCATTTATCATCTCTTACTCCAAAGAGCTGTTTAGTTCTGTATGCTCCGCCAAGCCATTCATTTATCATCTCTTACTCCAAAAGAGCTGTTTAGTTCTGTATGCTCCGCCAAGCCATTCATTTATCATCTCTTACTCCAAAAGAGCTGTTTAGTTCTGTATGCTCCGCCAAGCCATTCATTTATCATCTCTTACTCCAAAAGAGCTGTTTAGTTCCTTATGCTGCCCGCCAAGCCATTCATTTATCATCTCTTACTCCAAAAGAGCTGTTTAGTTCTGTATGCTCCGCCAAGCCATTCATTTATCATCTTTTACTCCAAAAGAGCTGTTTAGTTCTGTATGCTCCGCCAAGCCATTCATTTATCATCTCTTACTCCAAAAGAGCTGTTTAGTTCTGTATGCTCCGCCAAGACATTCATTTATCATCTCTTACTCCAAAAGAGCTGTTTAGTTCTGTATGCTCCGCCAAGCCATTCATTTATCATCTTTTACTCCAAAAGAGCTGTTTAGTTCTGTATGCTCCGCCAAGCCATTCATTTATCATCTTTTACTCCAAAAGAGCTGTTTAGTTCTGTATGCTCCGCGAGAGAGAGAGAGAGAGAGAGAGAGAGAGAGAGAGAGAGAGAGAGAGAGAGAGAGAGAGAGAGAGAGAGAGAGAGAGAGAGAGAAAGAGAGAGAG